>NC_090449.1:1062463562-1062726062 GCF_031143425.1 Pleurodeles waltl
ACCACGAATGCTCTGCTCTGTGCCACGCTACTCACTCTGCACCGCTCCACACCACTCCATTCCACTCTGCTCCACTCCACTCTCCACTCCACACCACTCCATTCTACTCTGCTCCACTCCATGCCACTGCACTCTGCACCACTCCACTTTATGCCACTGCACTCTGCACCACTCCACTTTATGCCACTACACTCGACACCACTTAATGCTATGCCTCCCTACCCTGTGCCACTCTACTCTATGCCAGTGCACTCTTTGCCACTCTACACCACTGCACTTTTCGCCACTGCACTTTATAGAGTTGCATTCAGGCCACGCCAGTCTACTCTGCACAATTCCACTCTACGTCAATGTCCTCTGACACTCTGCAGCACTGAACTCTACGCCGATGCACTCTATGCCAGTACACTGTATGTAAATGCACTTTACTCTGTAACACTCAACTCTGTGCCCCTGCTCTCTATGCCAATCCACTGTACACCACTCTTATCTACTCTGGACTACTTCACTCTACACAACTTTACTCTATGCCATCAAGCTCTCTGCCACTGTACACAACTGCGCACTATCCTGCACCACTTAGCTCTACGCCACTTCACTCTACTCTGAGACAGTCTATGCCACTCTACTCTGTACCACTCCAACCTGTGCCACTGCACTCTATGCTACTCTTAACCACTGCACTTTACACCAACGCACTCTCCACAACTGCACTCCATGCCACTGCACTCTACGCCACGGCACTCTACTCCTCTCACTGTACTCTACGCCGCTGCCCTCCATGCCACTCTGCACTTCACTGCAGACATTCTACTTTTCAGCACTGCACTTCCTCCCACGCAATTCTACTCCATTCCATGACACTGCCCTCTACACCACTGCACTGCACGGCACTATACTCTATTCTGGACCACTTTATGCAATTCTACTTTGTACCACTCTGACACTGCACTCTGTGCCACTCTAATCCGCACCACTGCCCTCTGCATCACTCAATTCTACTCCACTCGGCACCAGTCTATTCCACACCACTGCACCCTATGCCACAGCACTGTACGCCATTCTACTCTACGCCACTCTGCTCTACGATGTTGCATTGTCATTGTTGAATTCAGTTGCACTGCACTCTATGCTACTTCATTCTACACTGCAGTACTCTACACCAATGCACTTTATACCTGTTCACTCTGCTCTAGGCCACTCCAGTGTATGTCACTCTACGTGACTCCACACTATGCCACTTCAATACCCTACACTCTCTACCACTCCACAACACTCTACTCTTCGCCATTCCACTCTGAGACTCCATGCCACTAACCTTTAGCCATGCTGAACAGAAGCCTCGCTGGTGTGTAACATGGCTAAAACACATTGGGAAAGCCAATGGCTCTTGCATTGGTGAGACCTATTGGCTTTGCCAATGCTTGTCTTTGAAGGATCTGTCTAACTTTCACTTTTCTCCTCATTCCTTCTATGGCTTCTCTTGCTCTGTTTTACTCTCATGTCTGTTGTCACTTTCAAAAGGTTTATATTTTCTTATTCGAATATGGGAGAAACGTTTTATTTTTTAAGTTTCCTTTTCACTCTCTTTCTAAATTATATCTCTTGCTTGTTATAACTTGTCTCAGGTTCTCAGAGTGTATCGATGAGAAGTAAAGAAAATATAAAGGAAGGGAAAAATAACTAAATATACTAAACTATGTGTTTTATTGACATAATTCTGTTCATTTCTTCAGTCCTCTCTTTTATTTAACTTCCCAAATGATAAGTGAGTTAAACAAAAATAAAGGTAAACCTTTTATTAATTTTGAAGACTTGCTCTTTACTTCTCCCCCTGTTTTCCCTGTTTGCCCTTTTCTGCCTTCCTTCCCCTTACTCTCTCATGCACCTGGTGGAGGCACGCTCCTCCTGGAGCATGGTGGGTCCAAGGGCCTCCCAACGGCTCCCACCTTCTCTGGGCTTCATGGATTCGGCTCCCATGGATGTTGATTCAGCCGACTGTCCCACGGCACTACCCGGTGTCTTCCCCTCTATGAAGGCTTCGGACGCGACTTGGGGTTCCTTGTCGTTGTCCGGTTCCTGTGGGGTCATCTGTCACGCGGCTTCTGAGGCTCCATCACTTTCGCTGCAACTTTGTTCTTCCTTCTCATTCGCTCCTCAGCTCTCCGTTGGTGGGATGCGCGCTCCCTCTTGATTTCTCCATCAGCCCCCAATAACTCCTCCTCAGCCTTATGACCTTCCTTGATGCCTCCTCCCCTATTTATCGCCTGAAAATCAAGAAGTCCTTCCTTTGTTTCTTCAGTCTTTACTCTTGTTTCTACTAGTCTGTTTTCTCTTTTAATCTTAGTTTTCTCTTCCCTTTCAGGTGTTTGACGATGTCACGGTGGACCACTGTAGAATTTCAGGTAAGTCTTCCTTCTTACTATCTTGTTTGTTACACACACCCTCCCTAAGATTTTCTGATCAGGGAAAAGAGGTACTCTAGAGAGAAAATTCTACATTACCCTGATCCTTTCCTTTGCAATGGTGTACTTGCGTAATTGGTAGGGTTGTAGTGACTAAAAACACAGGTGGATTCTAGGACTGGACTCCTTGTTTCTGCTTAACCAGGTTAGGGGAGCATGATCGGTGTATAAAACCAAAGACCGGTTTTTCTATTGCCCAGTTGATCGCTAAATGTTCCTTCTTAGCCACTGGGTAAGGCATTTCTCTGGGATACAACTTGCGACTGACAAACAAAATGGGTTTATCCTCATCTGATTCTGTCTTTTGGGATAGGACAGCCCCAATGACAATGTCGGTGATGTCTTTTTATAGTACAAAGAGTTTAGTAAAATCAGGTGATTGTAAAAGGTTTGGAGGCGATTAATTCCTTTAACCAGTTAAAGGCATTAAGGGTTGATTGGGAAGGACATTTAAACTCTTTGTTATTTGTGTTTTTCTTAACATCATTGGTTGGGGGGACCAGATAGGCTTGATTCCTGATGTATAAATCTTCTATAGTAACCTAATTGGCCTAAGAAAACCCTCCTCTCTCTTTTGTTTATAGGAAATGAAGTTTCGGTAATAACGTTGACTTACTCTTTAAGTTTTCAGAATTGTTTCACTGTCATGAAGAAAACAAAAACGTTGTTGATCTCAAACTGCGATCTTTGATCTGCATAAATGTTCCGGAACTATTGCATGTAAGAAAATTCTCAATAACAATAAAGATTTAAAAAAAAAAAAAAAAAACATTGACTTACTCTATTAGGGTTCTATCATTCCATTCCCTAGCTCATATCCTGAATATCTGCTTCTAAGACTCCATTCATCTTTCCGCACCCTTGCTCTTCCTTCTCGTTCACTCCTCGGCTCTCCATTGGTAGGACGCGTGGATCACTCTTGGTTCCTCTGACGGCCCCTGATAACTTCTCCTCCGCCTTTTATCCTTCCTTGATGTCTCTTCCCCTGTTTATCGCCTGAAAAACAAGAAGTTTTTCCTTTGTTTCTTCAGTCTTTACTCTTGTGTCTACTAGTCTGTTTTCTCTTTTAATCTTTGTTTTCTCTTCCCTTTCAGGTGTTGGGGCCGTCACAGTGCACCACTATAGAATCTCAGGTAAGTCTTCCTTCTCATTATCTTGTTCATAACACATGCATAAAAGGTCTTTAAGCCCTCTACATCAATTGGTCTATTCACATTTTGCTTCCACCCACCCACAGCATAAAGCACAAGCAATAGGTCGGCTCACTTCAGCCATTGGTTGTCTTGCATCTTGAGTGACAGCATGGTCCTGATTACATGTGCACAGCCACCTAAAAAGAAGCACATTTTAGTAATATGTCCGATGGGCCACAATTTTACAAATGTTTTTTCACTTTCCATTTTTTGTATTTTTTTTATCTTTTTCAGTCAGCTATGTGTGTTTAAACTATGTCTTTGTGTTACAATAATTCTAAGCCATTACTTCATTTTCTTTGCACCAAAAATAACCATATTATCTTGTGATATGCATTAAAAGAATAAAGATTTCTATACTTGTTCTAAGTGCACCTGCTTGAAAGTAAGCACCTATACTGTTCCAGTAAAATTTTATTTGACGCTTATATTTGTTATTTAACATTTTTATTGGAATCATGTGGTTGTTACGTTCAGACAACAGCATGTTTTCCTCCTCTTTTTCTTTTTGTGGTATATGCTTTCAATAAAAAAAAATGTATTATCAAATTGTAACCATTGCACCATCTTTCAAAGGCCAGACCTATTGTCTCAGGCGACCCTTGCATTAGTTTCTATTCTCTTTCAGGTCCAGAGCGTGAAATTGCTTTCTTGTCTACTGGAAAAAGTATCCTTACAGTACCTTTTTTCTCTCTTGGGACTGCTTCTTTTCTATACCGCAGTAACATATTCCTAGATGTCACAGTTCTCTTTCTTCAAAAGATCACTAAAGCATGCCACACACATCTTCAAACAAGCGCTAGCAATACCAGTAGGTCTGGCTTTAAAGGAATGTGTTATGGTAACATGCAGCATTACAAGTGAAGAGCTTGGGAATGGATATGCATTTGTGTGGAAGCAAAGAACTGTAGAATATTATTGGTGTAGGCTTAAAGGTCATGCGACAGTTGCACTGTGAAGCCAGACCTAAAAATCCATGTATGTTAATGACTGATCTCCTCCCATCTGCATTGCTGCTAAAGAAAAGCTACATAAGTTATCTAGTTTTCTAGGACACTTTAATTGCATCACAGTGTCATATGTGTGTACCCCTGAAACTTTAAGCTCAGACAGCAGGATAAATAAACAAAATTATCACAGCTGTTTGGAGGACAAGCACTTTTTATGGAAGCACACAACTTCTGTCCAATCAAAACATGTACTTCTTACTTCCATCGTGTGGGTGCAGCCAAAGCCCCTCTGTTTGTGATTCTCACATAATTGTCTGGCAATAGTTGCGTTGTCAAGCCAGACCACAAAGAGATGTTCCCCTTGCTGGTATAAAGGGACCCAAGTCCGCAGAGTTTATGGTACTGCCTCGATGGGATGCCCTCCACAGCTGTTGCAATATGCAACTCTTCTCATCATTTTCACGCTACACGAAAAGAGAGAGACTCTTCATTGGCTAGCAATAAAAGAAAGGGTAGTTTGTATGATTCATACCCAGATACCCCAGTGCCGTTACTGCCTGGCACCTAATTGTCTTGCATAAGATTAGCCTTTGTTTCAGTATGGAAACTTATCTCTTATAACAGTGCCTCAATCCAACTCCAAACCTCTGGGCGCAGTTTTACTCTGTATTTGCTTTGTCCTTGAGTCATGCAAGCTGAAGGGGAAACTGACTTTAAATATTATGTGATTGACAGCTAACCAAGCCTTGTTGCCCACGAGGTAAGGTGTGTGACATTTAAGAGTGGGACATGTATGACATTAGAAATAGCATGTCCCCTCGGTGACTAGGCCCAAAATGGCATTTTCACTGGTTAGGCTATAGCTGTGGACACAGTAAAGTCAAAGTGTACATTATACACTTTAATCTATAGCCTTTGACCCATACCATCTACAGACTCCATTCAAAGACTTATGTTTATGTTTAATAAAAATCCAACCTCATGCTAAAGTTGGATTTTGATTCAACATCTGGGAAATGCAACATTAAGAAAGTTCCCTTTATCCTGCCTTAAGCTACGCAATGTTAATTGCCTTAGCTCTCCTGCAACTACTCCGCCGAATACTTGGTCTGAAAGAGGTGTGAAATGTCTCTCTCGAGCTACACAATAGGGTGACTTGAATGGGCAGAGATGACTCCTCAGAGTTCAGCAGAATATGCCTGGAGACAGCTGTGAGCATTCTTTTGACACCACATAATCAGGTCCTGCCTGATAGGCCCAGCGTAAGCCCCATGTAACTCTGTGGAGCACTTGAAAGGGAAAGAACAGGCCGCCAGGACATTTCGTGTGTATACTCGGTCTGGGTGCTGTAGGACCCTTCCAGACTTCTGTCTCCTAGTTATTTGTGGGTACTGACCTGCCTCGAATTAGAATTTAGTGTTGGATGACTGAGGGCACTAGGGTTGCCATTGTACACCCCTCAGCCACCCCCCTAGCCCTCAGAGCTCAAGTTTATTATGGCCGAAGACTTTCGCCATCTTGAAAATGCCCCGTCACATGCCGTTTTGGGCCTCATTAATTCAAACAGGAACTAATAAAAAATGGTGGATCAGGGTGCCCCCAGAAACTTTTACCCCATTACTTGAGGAGGGGTCAGGAGTCGCCCCCTCCACTAGCTGTAGCCAGACATGTGGCATCCCCGGGGACCCTCATCAGAAAACTTTCTGCACCTGCAAAAAAGAAGAGGACTGGATCTCCTGTCAGTGACGTGGAAGGAGCTGAGAAGGACTGGACCTACTCCTCCGTGCACCCAGGACAAAGACGACGACTTCAAGGGTCAGGTTACTGGCCTGTGTGGCCGCAGGGACACAAAATGTTGCAAGAGAAGCTTCCCTACAATTCCCGGTTGACCAGTGGCAAAACAAACCTGAACTGGACTTTGCTGGTGGCCTCTGCCTGGCACCCTGAGAGTCTTTTACCCCCCCTGTCCCACCCCCCACCCCAGTCCACGAAGTACCGGGGGCTTAGAAATGTACTCCTGTGCTTGCTTGGAAACCTTTGAAGTGTTATGACCCAGAGCCAAAGGACCTACCCTAAAAAGTACCCAACTAGTAGTTCCAGGGCTTTGGATTGAATTTCACATTTATGTACCTGAAAGGCTTCAGCACTTCTGAAAAAATCAGAAAGTCCCCTTCTGGTTTGGGACTTAGAAAATCTTCAGGCAAAAACCTCAAGTTTTCTAGAGCCTTACTAAGACAAAACGTGTGGCGGATATCTGACTGGCAATTCCACAACAGCGGCTGCAAATGTGTCCCACAGGGCGACAACTTTTTCTTCAGTAAGAAGGCAAAATCACCCCCTTTTGGATTAGGACTTTGAACATGGTGACTATCCATGACACACTGCTTATGGTGGCTGGTGAATCCCTCCTGTTTTGTCTGTCTTCTTCATTTTTGTGCATTTTTTGGATGCATGAACTGTTTTGCTGTGTGCTGTGTACTTACTGGGGCCAAATCCAGGTGTTTCACATTCGTGTCTGTACTCTGGAAGGATTTGTGTGATGGCATCTGGTTATCAAGATTGATTATTTCATACTATCACAGGTATTGTGCATTTATAATTGTTGCTTCATTACATGAGTCTTCTAATCACTGTTTCTGTGCTGAGAATGTTAATCAAGCCAATTGTAATATGGGTTGAACTGCAGGGGGGATGGCAGAGGGGTTTGGGCAGAACCCCCACGCTTCCCAGGTCCGTGCATTAATAGCTTATGCAATCCATTTTTTGCTTTGCAATTTGGTACTTGTAGTCCTCATTTTATCATGAGAGAAAGTCCAAGAACTGAAATAAAACACCTATAATGTATTAGCAACTCACATGGACCTGAAAAACTTCAGAGCTCTGATTAGATGTTGTACTCACTGGCCTTTCATCCAGTCCCCTACTGTGTCTAGGGGGTTAGTTCTCAGAAGTTTATTCATTCCCAGTGTGAAACCTATTTCTGTCATGAGTGGTGTACTTCTTGTTTCCTTTGTTTCTTGGCTTTGGTACCCCGCATCAGGAAAACCAGAACAGGAGGACGCTTCTTTTCCTACCTCACAGCCACTGACCGGAACGCCCTTCCTCTCCACATCAGACAAACCACCTCCCTCCTCAGCTTCACGAAGGAACTGAAGACATGGCTTTTTTAAGAACCACTGGTGAACGCTACACTTCCCCCTTCCCTCCCCAAGCGCCTTGAGACCCTAACGGGTCAGTAGTCGCGCTTTACAAGAATTAATTGATTGATTGGTTGTGACTTGGGTCAGAATGGTTGGCCCTTCAGGTAATTCATCTTCACCGATGGTTTAAGGTGTTGTCTGTTCTGTACTGGAAAGTGTGCCTCGAGTACAGATATCCTACTAGACAACTGACCAAGGGCAGTCTTTAATTTGTAAAATAACGAATGCTGGTGCTCAGTTTTCTGCTCAGATGTCTGCGGCCGATGCCAGTAAATGTCGGAGCACCGTATATCAAGGCTACCTTGGCCTTGATTACAGGCACAGGGCCAAATTCCCATCCCTGTGCGAAGACGTGGAGGCCCATCAAAAAGGCAAAACATGCGAACTTGGTATGTTAAACACTGACTCCGCATGTTATGCTGCATTTTAAAGGGCGCAACTTGTAATAAGTGATAATTATTGCACCTTTTAAATTCCAATCCGAGTGGTATTGGATTTTAAAAGTTGCAATAATACTCACCTTCCCAGCCGGGCACTCGTAATGAGGGCCATAGTCTTAAATAAGCTCATGTTTCTTTAATCGACCGCCAGACACTCCCTGTCCCTCTAGGTCACTCGTGCAGGTCCCTGATTTCTCCTTTTGAAACTTTTATTTCCATCTTTCTCTTCTTCCGTCTTTCCGCTTTGTATGTTTTTCCCTCTCTTGCTCTTGGTACATGTCGGATGCGGAAAAATAAGTGCAGGTCCCCAAAAATAAGTGCTGGTGGCCGCGTAACGTAATTTTCACAAAAAACACACACATTATGGACAGAACGTTGAAGACATTTCCTTTTACCCATTCCCTGTACCTTTGTTCATTCTGTGCTAGTATTTCATACAAATTCACATTGCACTACTTTGAGTGACATTAGTTGGCCTGCTTTGGTTGCTGTCACTGTCCCTGCCTTGTCCATTTCACATGTAAGATGGAGGTTTGGCGCTGTGTGATTATGTTTAGCACTGCACTTGTTGAACCTTTCGGTGCAAAAATCTATTATTGGTGAAAGTTGATCGACACTAGAATTTGCGTTGTGTAGCTTTGTGCAAGTGTCGGTACAAAGCTTTAGGAAATCTGGGCCTCGGTTGTGTATCACTGATATTTGTAGCCTGTGCTAGAGACCAGAGGGCATATTTACCTGCATATAACTCCACACAAGTCGGAGCAGTAAGCATAGTTGTTGCACTGCATTGCGTGAATGAAAGACAGCAGAAATGCTCCAGATATGGCACATTTCAGCTGCCTCCTAGTGCCGGCACCAACCCATGCACCTCTGCTCCATGGTGCAAGGAGGCCTCCTTTTTGCGCAGGTTTGGTTTGTGCAGAAAGGGGCTCCTACAATCCTTAGTGGCGTGTGCGTCTTTCTATGTGCGCTGCATGACTCGTAGTGCCGGCACCAACCCAGGCACCCCTGCACCATGGGGCAAGGATGCCTTGTTTACGTGCAGGTTTGGTTTGTGCCGAAAGGGACTCCTACAATCCTTAGAGGTGTGTGCGTCTTTCTATGTGCGCTGCATGACTCGTAGTGCGGCACCAACCCAGGCACCCCTGCTCCATGGTGCAAGGAGGCCTCCATTACACGCAAGTTTGGTTTGTGCAGAAAGGGACTCCTACAATCCTTAGAGGCCTGTTCCTCTTTCTATGTCTGCTGCATGACTAATAGTGCTGGCACCAACCCACGCACCCCTGCACCACTGTGCAAGGACGCCTCCTTTACTCGCAGGTTTGGTTTGTGCACAAAGAGACTCCTACAATCCTTAGAGGCGTGTGCGTCTTTCTATGTGTGCTGCATGACTCCTAGTGCTGGCACCAACCCAGCCCCCCTGCACCATGGTGCAAGGAGGCCTCCATTACACGCAAGTTTGTTTTGTGCAGAAAGGGACTCCTACAATCCTTAGTGGCGTGTGTGTCTTTGCATGTGCGCTGCACAATGCATCATGCACAGAAAGAGGAGGAACCACGAAAAATAAACATATTTTTCCTGGTTACATCTCACTGCAGAAGGCGCAGCATTTTGACACATTCCCAGGTTTACTGTTCTTAGTAAATCTATAATCCGCCAAAATCCATAGCTGGATACACGGGAACGCTCATGTACCACCCACGGAAAGTATTCCGAAAAATGCAAGGAAGTGCCACGTGTTGCCTTGCGTTACTTCGTATTTACTAAGAGTGGCTTTCCATGGCTTAGTAAATACTGAAAATGATTTTGCATCAGGGCTGTGCAATAAAAGTGACACAACCCCTATGGATAACCCTAGGAACTCTGCCTCCAGATTTTCTTCCTTGGAGGAAATATTTAGTGGTTTTGTTTTCCTGCGTCACCAGTGGGGCACCTTTCCTTTTTTTAGGGTCGAGCCTGCGTCGCATGCGCTTTGCCATGCGTTTTGCTAGTGAGACGCTTTAGGAATTAAAAAGGGTTCGGAGCCCCATCCACGTCACGTCAGTGTCTTTCATTGGTTCGTGGGCTTGCCTGTTAGAATATGCTTGATTTCATTTGTGGAAGCCACGTATACGTCATGCCTTTCCCAGTGGTTAGCCCTCCTCGAGCGCATTGACCAAATACAGAAAAAATACGAGGCTCGCTGTTTTCTGTCCGGTTCGTGAACTACTTTTTCTATATTTTCGCAGCGCGATCTCACTTGGCAGAAGTCGAGCGCTTTGCATAATATCGACCCTGTTACACAGTTAATTGCACTTTTTCTGGTTACGTACATAATTGCACTTTTGCCGATAGGTTTCATTACGAGTGAAAAGTCCGGTTAGGAGTTTACAACGCTATTAGCTCTAACACGAGCAAACGCGAGACCCGTTGCATTGCAAATGCTTGTTGCTTTAACGTAGGTGGACATGCACTGCTGAACACGAAGGGCTGGCTGGGCTTCAAAGTGGTTTTATGTGAAGTGGTGGACTGCGGACTGTGCTGGTCTCTGCCGCACGGGGAATGACAACACCCAGCAGGGCGCCCTCAGCCACTGCTTCAGTGCACTTTCAACTCAAAGAAATGCTGACTTTCCTCCTTATTAGAGCCAGGCAGAGATCAAAGGAGCGCCATCACTCTCATCCCCGGAGGATGCCTGGCTTCTAGAGACAGGTTAGACCCCCGCGGCTCTCCGCCAATAGCTTCTGAGGAAAAGAAACCATCACACGTCAAGATGCGGAGGCCAGAGCAGATGTGAGCTGTCCGGCCAGAGCCAGCTAGAATGCAGTAGGCTCTGAAAGAAAACATGGCCCCTAGACTACTGGTAGGGTACTAAAATACACCCATTATCACAGTTCAGTGGGCCCCTCAGGGCTCTGCGTCCCGGACTCCTACAATCCTTAGAGGTGTGTGCGTCTTTCTATGTGTGCTGCATGACTCCTAGTGCGGCACCAACACAGGCACCCCTGCACCATGGTTCAAGGATGCCTCCTTTACGCGCAGGTTTGGTTTTTTGCAGAAAGGGACTCCTACAGTCCTTAGAGGCGTGTTCCTCTTTCTATGTCTGCTGCATGACTCCTAGTGCGGCACCAACCCAGGCACCTCTGTTCCATGGTGGAAGGACCACTCCTTTACACGCATGTTTGGTTTGTGCCGAAAGGGACTCCTACAATCCTTAGAGGCGTGTTCCTCTTCCTATGTGTGCTGCATGACTCCTAGTGCCAGCACCAACCCAGGCACCCCTGCACCATGGTGCAAGGATGCCTACTTTACACGCAGGTTTGTTTTCTGCAGAAAGGGACTCATACAATCCTTAGTGGCATGTGCATCTTTCTATGTGAGCTGCATGACTCCTAGTGCAGCACCAACCCACGCACCCCTGCACCATGGTGCAAGGACGTCTCCTTTACACGCAGGTTTGGTCTGTGCAGAAAGGGACTCCTACAATCTTTAGAGGCCTGTTCCTCTTTCTATGCGCGCTGCATGACTCCTAGTGCTGACACCAACCCAGCCCCCCTGCACCATGGTGCAAGGAGGCCTCCATTACACGCAAGTTTGTTTTGTGCAGAAAGGGACTCCTACAATCCTTAGTGGCATGTGTGTCTTTGCATGTGCGCTGCACAATGCATCATGCACAGAAAGAGGAGGAACCAGGAAAAATAAACATATTTTTTCTGGTTACATCTCACTGGGGAAGGCGCAGCATTTTGGCACATTCCCAGGTTTACTGTTCTTAGTAAATCTATAATGCGCCAAACTCCATGGGTGGATACACGGGAACGCTCATGTGCCACCCACGGAAAGTATTCCGAAAAAATGAAAGGCAGTGCCACGTGTTGCCTTGCATTACTTGGTATTTACTGAGAGTGGCTTTCCATGGCTTAGTAAATACTGAAAATGAGTTTGCATCAGGGCTGTGCCATAAAAGCAACACAACCCCTATGGATAACCTTAGGAAATCTGCCTCCAGATCTTCTTGCTTGGAGGAAATATTTTGTGGTTTCGTTTTCCTGCGTCACCAGTGGGGCACCTTTCCTTTTTTTAGGGTCGAGCCTGCGTCGCATGCGCTTTGCCATGCGTTTTGCTAGTGAGACGCTTTAGGAATTAAAAAGGGTTCGGAGCCCCATCCACGTCACGTCAGTGTCTTTCATTGGTTCGTGGGCTTGCCTGTTAGAATATGCTTGCTTTCATTTGTGGAAGCCACGTATACGTCATGCCTTTCCCAGTGGTTAGCCCTCCTCGAGCGCATTGACCAAATACAGAAAAAATACGAGGCTCGCTGTTTTCTGTCCGGTTCGTGGACTACTTTTTCTCTATTTTCGCAGCGCGATCTCACTTGGCAGAAGTCGAGCGCTTTGCATAATATCGAGCCTGTTACACAGTTAATTGCACTTTTTCTGGTTACGTACATAATTGCACTTTTGCCGATAGGTTTCATTACGAGTGAAAAGTCCGGTTAGGAGTTTACAACGCTATTAGCTCTAACACGAGCAAACGCGAGACCCGTTGCATTGCAAATGCTTGTTGCTTTAACGTAGGTGGACATGCACTGCTGAACACGAAGGGCTGGCTGGGCTTCGAAGTGGTTTTATGTGAAGTGGTGGACTGCGGACTGTGCTGGTCTCCGCCGCACGGGGAATGACCACACCCAGCAGGGCGCCCTCAGCCACTGCTTCAGTGCACTTTCAACTCAAAGAAATGCTGACTTTCCTCCTTATTAGAGCCAGGCAGAGATCAAAGGAGCGCCATCACTCTCATCCCCGGAGGATGCCTGGCTTCTAGAGACGGGTTAGACCCCCGCGGCTCTCCGCCAATAGCTTCTGAGCAAAAGAAACCATCACGCGTCGAGATGCGGGGCCGGTGCAGATGTGAGCTGTCCGGCCAGAGCCAGCTAGAATGCAGTAGGCTCTGAAAGAAAACATGGCCCCTAGACTACTGGTAGGGTACTAAAATACACCCATTATCACAGTTCAGTGGGCCCCTCAGGGCTCTGCGTCTCGGACTCCTACAATCCTTAGAGGTGTGTGCGTCTTTCTATGTGTGCTGCATGACTCCTAGTGCCGGCACCAAACCAGGCACCCCTGCACCATAGTGCAAGGACGCGTCCTTTACACGCAGGTTTTTTTGTGCAGAAAAAGACTGCCGCAATCCTTAGAGGCGTGTGCGTCTTTCTCTGTGTGCTGCATGACTCCTAGTGCCAGCACCAACCCAGCCCCCCTGCACCATGGTGCAAAGATGCCTCCTTTACACGCAGGTTTGGTTTGTGCAGAAAGGGACTCCTACAATCCTTAGCGGCGTGTGCGTCTCTCTATGTGTGCTGCATGACTCCTGGTGCTGCACCAACCCAGCCACCCCTGCTCCATGGTGCAAGGATGCCTACTTTATGTGCAGGATTAGTTTCTGCAGAAAGGGACTCCTACAATCCTTAGAGGCGTGTGCATCTTTCTATGTGTGCTGCATGACTCCTAGTGCCGGCACCAACCCAATCCCCCTCCACCACGATGCAAGGATGCCTCTTTTATGCACAGGTTTGGTTTGTGCAGAAAGGGACTCCTACATTCCTTAGAGGCATGTGCGTATTTCTATATGCGCTGCATGACTCCTAGTGCGGCACCAACCCAGGCACCCCTGCACCACGGTGCAAGGATGCCTCCTTTACGCGCAGGTTTGTTTTGTGGAGAAAGGGACTCCTACAACTCCTTAGAGGTGTGTGCCTCTTTCTATGTGCGCTGCATGACTCCTACTGCCGGCAGCAAACCAGGCACCCCTGCACCATGGTGCAAGGATGCCTCCTTTATGCACAGGTTTGTTTTGTGCAGAAAGGGACTCCTACAATCCTTAGAGGCATGTGCGTCTTTCTATGTGTGCTGCATGACTCCTAGTGCCGGCACCAACCCAATCCCCCTCCACCACGATGCAAGGATGCCTCCTTTACGCACAGGTTTGGTTTGTGCAGAAAGGGACTCCTACAATCCTTGGCGGCGTGTGCATATTTCTATATGCGCTGCATGACTCCTAGTGGGGCACCAACCCAGGCACCCCTGCACCACGGTGCAAGGATGCCTCCTTTACACGCAGGTTTGTTTTGTGCAGAAAGGGGCTCCTACAATCCTTAGAGGCCTGTTCCTCTTCCTATGTGCGCTCCATGACCCCTGGTGCGGCACCAACCCAGGCACCCCTGCACCATGGTGGAAGGACGCCTCCTTTACTCGCAGGTTTGGTTTGTGCAGAAAGGGACTCCTACAATCCTTAGTGGCGTGTGTGTCTTTGCATGTGCGCTGCACAATGCATCATGCACAGAAACAGGAGGAGGAACCAGGAAACATAAACATATTTTTCCTGGTTACATCTCACTGCGGAAGGCGCAGCATTTTCAAACATTCCCAGGTTTACTGTTCTTAGTAAATCCATAATGCACCAAAATCCATGGGTGGATACACAGGAATGCCCATGGTCCAGCCATGGAAAGCATTCCCAAAAATGCAAGGTAGTGCCACGCGCTGCCTTGCATTACTTTTTATTTACTAAGAGTGGCTTTCCATGGCTCAGTGAATACGGAGAATGATTTTGCATCAGGGCTGTGCCAAGCGACACAACCCCTATGGAAAACCTTAGAAAATCTGCCTCCAGATCTTCTTGCTTGGAGGAAATATTTCGTGGTTTTGTTTCCCTGCGTCACCCTTCCTTCTTTGCTTTAATGTAGGCGGACATGCGCTGCTGAACACGCAGGGCTGGCTGGGCTTGGAAGTGGTTTTATGTGAAGTGATTTTATGTGAAGTGGCGGACTGTGCTGGTCTCCGCCGCACGGGGAATGACAACACCCAGCAGGGCGCCCTCAGCCACTGCTTCAGTGCGCTTTCAACTCAAAGAAATGCAGACTTTCCTCCTTGTTAGAGCCAGGCAGAGATCAAAGGAGCGCCATCCCTCTCATCCCCGGAGGATGCCTGGCTCCTAGAGACGGGTTAGACCCCCGCGGCTCTGCGCCAATAGCTTCTGAGGAAAAGAAACCATCACGCGTCGAGATGCGGAGGCCGGTGCAGGCGGGAGCTGTCCGGCCAGGGCCACAAGGATGCAGTAGGCTCTGAAAGAAAACATGGCCCCTAGACTACTGGTAGGGTACTAAAATACACCCGTTATCACGGTTCAGTGGGCCCCTCAGGGCTCTGCGTCCCGGTGCACTGCACCCGCTGCACCTAGCTGCGCGCCGGAAGCAAGCGGGCACGGGCTGCCCGTTACATCACGGTCTGCCACTGCACCCCGATACATGTCACCCTCCCGACAACCTTCACAGTGATGTGACCTTCACGTGACAAAACCTTTACTTCGACCTGGCCGTGAACTCGCCCTGCCTGTGAGGATGTGGTTTTTGTGGCACTCGGAGGGGAGCAGTCAGTGTGGACCCTGACTCCCGGCCACTTCCACCCGCATCTCCACGCCTGGTCCCCGCCTCACACCGGTCATTCCTCCTCCTGCGTCCCCCCAGCTCTGCCTCTGGGGTGCTCTCCAGTCACCAGGGCCAGTATTCGGCCCTGGCTCCCCCACGTCGTGGCCGCCACTGTTCGTCAACTCGCCTTGCAGCTAACATCCGCTGAGGCCCTTGTATGTGAATGTTTATGCGGATATCTGGGAGTCCGGCATGGATGTAGCCCTCCTGGACCCAGGGTGGACACCCCCGGTGCCATTCCTGCAATCTGCATCATGTTGGTGCTTCTGGGCCCGGGCGCAGATCCTAGGAGCGTCACTCAAACGCAGGATGTTTCTTTGCCTCTCTAGCACATGAAACAGCCCAATTATGTGGTGAATTATAGGGTAAAGGATTGTGCACTCGTCTCTTTTAAAATAGGGTGGGACATCAGTAAATGCACACGTCTGTTGGGGCGGGGTCCTCGGGGTGGGATTAGAGAGGGGCGGAGTGGTGAATAATAGGTGGGTGGGTCAGTAGGGAGGCATAAAAGACTGAAGTGGTTAACTGTGTTAGCTGAATGTGGACGTGGGGCGCAGAGATGGGGAGATTTCTAGAGAGAGACTCGGATGTTACTCTGCACTGGTTACGGTGACCCGGAAGCACAAAAGGGTTTCATATGCCTCAGTTCCTCCCCCCGTGTGCACCCCCAGGATCAGGTCCTTCTGTCTCTTCTGGTTCCCCAGGGCACCCAGAGGTGTCCTGGGTTACTCCGCGCGGCCACCCAGGGAGGCCTTGACCTGTCCAAGATACCCAGAGCCCTCCTGCTGGTTCCTTTCACCAGGAAGCCTTTCTCCATCGATCCAAGGCCCCCTTCAAGTCTCAGGCCAAGAGTTACCCAAAGCAGCCTGAGAATCAGTAGCAATGCAGGATCTGGGAAAAAAATGTTTAAAAAATCCCCGCATCTTAAATAAATCGTGTACTGATGTTTTGCTGTTTCAGCTTTATGGCTAGCTTCGTGCTATTGCAAACACAAAGATGACTCGGCCCTGCTCTGTGAGCATTGTACCCCAGGTCCACCATTAAACCCAAATGTCAGTGCAAGGATAACCGTCCTATGGTAACTGTGAAAAATGTGTAATTGTACACAAGTTACGCATCACTCCTAGGACGGTCACACAATATACCTCGAGTCCCTTGTTGGACATGGTCTAATGTGGGGTTAGGATGTCACACAGGCCATGCTATCTTAGTAGATCTGGCTTTGTGTCACAACCTAAGAATTTTGTGGTCCTCCTACCGTGTTGCTCCTGCCTTTTCGTAGATAATAAGAGGGGACTGATTCTCAGCAACATAAAACAATTTTGGCACGTCTCCCACCAAGTTTCACTAAAAAGTATTTTTTGATTGTGAAAATTGAACTACACATCCAACACCCAGCCACCTTGTGCCACGCGAGCACACATGCAAACATAAATCTGGGGCTCTGTCTCAGACTCCTTTCCCTCATATGAAGTTCCCTTTTTATTAGGCTAAAGACTTCTTGGGGACATTCTGAAACCCGACTTAAAAAGGAACCCCCCCCCCCCCCATTGTTTACTATTGGCTTTGCGGTTTCTAACTCGCACTTGCTTGCTTTCCATTTGCTGGCTTTATTTGTTTTAGGCTGTCCAGCATGTCTTTGTCCCTCCTGTGGAACATAGTCTGTTTGCTGTAGTCTTCCACGAGTGTTCATTTTCTGTAAACAGGCCTTTACATTTTTCTCTTATCTTGTCACATTTCCTCTGCATTCAGTGTTGGAGGTTAAATGTCAGGCTCTGTCTTCCAAAGGAGCTTGATGTTTACTTTTCTTACTCTTCAAAGTAAGAGGATTTATCCTACAATCTAGGGGTGTAAAAGGAAAGGATTTTTTCTACCACATAACAAACTTTAAATGTCTGTAAATGAACCATGCAAATGTTTCACGAAATATCAGAATTAGGAGAGCACAAACAAGGCACTTTTTTTTTGTAATTCTGAAGTGTGCTGGAAACAAATATTGTAATACGATCAGAACAAATCAATGCACTCGATGATGCCATTTCCACATGTTGTTTGTTCGCTATATAGTTTTAGCAGTAAATCTATATGCCTGCAAATGTAATGGTCATTTCAAGTGAAAAGGTGTTGTCTGTAATGGCAGTGCACTACCACACCAGGCATACTTCACTCAGTGCCACTCTATGCCCCTCTACCCTACGTCACTCCATGGCACACTATTGACACTTGACTCCGCTCTACGCCATTTCACTTAACAAGAAGGGACGGCTTCTCGGCTATGGCGGAGGAGCGTCGCCCCACCCAGCAGCAGCTGCTGCAAAACCTTTACTACAAAACCATAATACACTATGTTTATTATGGTTTTGTTGTAAAAGGGGCAGGCCATGGGGCATGACAGGGACCTAGGGGCAGAGCGCATGTACGTTTGGCCGGCTGTCTCGGGTGGGCCAAACACACATGCACAGTAGGCTCTCTCCCAAACGGCACCGGGATGGAGACAGCAGGCAGAACTTTCAACTCTGCCTCAGAGCGTCGAGCCAGGGCGCTCTGTCCAGTTCTAATGCTGCTTACATGCTGCCAGTAGCATTAAAGCAGCGTTAAGACTGGCCACAGGGCAGGCCAGAAGCCTGTGCCTGCAACTTCTGGCAGCCAGAGGAGCGGATCGAACGGCGCAGTGAGAAAGGTACTCTACAACACTCCACTCTACGACATTCTACTCTACTTCTCTGTGACACTCCACCCTGCTCCACTCCACCCTGCTCCACTCCACCCTGCTCCACTCCACTCCACGACACTCCCCTCTACGTCACTCTACTTCTCTGTGACACTCCACTCTACAATACTCTACTCTACGCACTCTACTCTGACACTCCATGCCTCTCCATTCTACTACACTCCACGCCACTTTATTTCACACTGCGCCAGCCCATGCTACACCACTCCACTCTACACATTACTTCACTAAACTTTATGCCACTCTGCAACTCCACTCTAGACCACTCTGAAACTTTACTCCACTCTGCCAGTCTAGTCTGCCACTTTACTCTACTCTCCTCCACTCTATGGCCTTCCGCTCTTCGACACTCCACTCTACGCAAGTGCACAGCACTCTATGCCTCTCAGCTATGACACTCCATTTGATTCTACACCCACCCACCCTGACAATTTACTACACTCCACTGTAAGACTCCATCCTACTGCATTCTAAAATACTTCATGCCATACTATACTACTACATGCCACTCTACACCATGTCACTATAGTCTACGCTACTCTGCGCCACTCCACACCACCCCTCTTTATAACATTTTGCACCACTCTGACTCTCTATTCTACTCAGACACTCCACTCTGACACTAGAATGTTTCACTAGACTCTATCCCATTGCACTCTATGCCACTCCTTTCTGACACTCTGTGCCCCTCCACTTACAACACGTTACTTCACTCTACTGCCCCCCCCACTCTATGCCACTGTACTCTAGGCAACTCTACTCTATTGAAATCCTACACCTTATTCCACTCTACACCACTTCGCGGCACTCCACTCTATCGTACTCCACTCTACCCCACCCCACTCAATTCTACATCCCTCTACTATACTCTATGCCACTCTACTACACTCTACTCTGCAACACTCTACTCCACTCCCTGCCAATCTACACTAAATAACTCTACGACACTCTATGCCACTCCATTCTACTGCACTCCACTCTACAACATTCTACTCCAATCTGTGCCACTCCCCTCTTACACTCTACTGTCTGACACTCTATGCAAATGCCTCTATGCCACTCAATGTCACCCCACTGCACTCTAAGACACACTAGTCCACTTTACACCACTCCACACCACCAGACGACACTGACACTCCACTCCACTCCACAACACTACTCCACTCTATATCCTTCTGCTCTATGCCCCTCCACTCTACACAATTTCACTGTACCCCATGCCACGACATTCTGCTCTACTCCACGACACTCCGCTCTACTTCAGGATACCCCATGGCACTCCACTCCATTCTATGAAACCCCTCTCCTCTCTACACCATGCCCCCTACCCCATGCCACTCCACTCTACCCCATGACACTCCACTCTACCCCATGACACTCCACTCCATTCTACAACACACCTTTCCACTCTACACCACTCTACTATACCCCACGCCACTCTACCCCAAACAATTCTACCCAACGCCACAATACTCCACTCCACTCTACTCCACGACAATCCAGTCTACCCCATGACACTCCACTCCATTCTACGACACTCCTCTCCATTCTACACCACTCTACTATACCCCACGCCAGTCTAACCCATGCCACAATACTCCACTCTACTCCACGATACTCCACTCTACCACATGACACTCCACTCTATGACACCCCTCTCCACTCTACACCACTCTACTACGCCCCACCCCAAACAACTCTACTCCACGCCACTCTACCCCATGACACTACTCCATTCTATAACACCCCTCTCCACTCTACTATAACCCACAACACTCCACTCTACCTCACAACACTCCACTCCACCCCACAACACTCCATTCCACAACACATATCTCCACCACTCTACTATACCCCACCCCACCCCACTCTACCCCACTCCATGACACTCCGGTCTTCCCCATGACACCACTCTACCCCCACAACATCTCCACTCCATTCTACAACACACCTCTCCACCACTCTACTATACCCCATGCCACTCTACCACACTCCACAACACTCCCCTCTACTCCACGACATTCCACTCTAACCCATGACACTCCACAACACTCCACTCCGTTCTACAACACCCCTCTCCACTCTACTATACCCCACAACACTCAACTCTACCCCACAACAGTCCACTCCATTCCACGACACCCCTCTCCACACCTCTAGTATACCACACGCCACTCTACCCCACGACATTCAACTCTACCCCATGACACTCCACTCTACCCCATGACACTCCACTTTACCCCATGACACTCCACTCCATTCTACAACACCCCTCTCCACTCTACACCACTCTACTATACCCCACGCCAGTCTAACCCATGCCACTCCACTCCACTCTACTCCACGATACTCCACTCTACCTCATGACACTCCACTCTACGACACCCCTCTCCACTCTACACCACTCTACTATACCCCACCCCACTCTACCCCACACAACTCTACTCCACGCCACTCTACCCCATGACACTACTCCATTCTACAACACCCCTCTCCACTCTACTATACCCCACAACACTCCACTCTACCCCACAACACTCCATTCCACAACACATCTCTCCACCACTCTACTATACCCCACCCCATTCTACCCCACTCCATGACACTCCGCTCTTCCCCATGACACCACTCTACCCCACAACACTCCACTCCATTCCACAACACACCTCTCCACCACTCTACTATACCCCATGCCACTCTACCCCACTACACAACACTCCCCTCTACTCCACAACATTCCACTCTACCCCATGACACTCCACCCCATGACACTCCACCCCACGACACTCCACTCTACCCCATGACATTCCACTCCACCCCGTGACACTCCACTCCATTCTACAATACCCCTCTCCACTCTACTATACCCCACAACACTCAACTCTACCCCACGACAGTCCACTCCATTCCACAACACCCCTCTCCATCACTCTAGTATACCACACGCCACTCTACCCCATGACACTCCACTCTACCCCATGACACTCCACTCCATTCTACAACACCCCTCTCCACCACTCTACTATACCCCATGCCAGTCTAACCCATGCCACGACACTCCACTCTACTCCACGATACTCCACTCTACCTCATGACACTCCACTCTACGACACCCCTCTCCACTCTACACCACTCTACTCTACACCACTCTACTATACCCCACCCCACTCTACCCCACACAACTCTACTCCACGCCACTCCACCCCATGACACTACTCCATTCTACAACACCCCTCTCCACTCTATTATACCCCACAACACTCCACTCTACCCCACAACACTCCATTCCATAACACTCCATTCCACAACACATCTCTCCACCACTCTACTATACCCCACCCCACTCTACACCACTCCACCCCACTCCATGACACTCCGGTCTTCCCCATGACACCACTCCATTCCACAACACTCCACTCCATTCCACAACACATCTCTCCACCACTCTACTATACCCCACCCCATTCTACCCCACTCCATGACACTCCGCTCTTCCCCATGACACTCCGCTCTTCCCCATGACACTCCGCTCTTCCCCATGACACCACTCTACCCCATGACCTCTCCACCCCACCCCATGACACTCCACTCCACCCCATGACACTCCACTCCACCCCATGACACTCCACTCCATTCTACAACACCCCTCTCCACTCTACTATACCCCACAACACTCAACTCTACCCTATGACAGTCCACTCCATTCCACGACACCCCTCTCCACCACTCTAGTATACCCCACGCCACTCTACCCCACAACATTCCACTCTACCTCATGACACTCCACTCCATTCTACAACACCCCTCTCCACTCTACTATACCCCACAACACTCCACAACACACATCTCTGCCACTCTTCTATACCCATGCTACTCTACCCCACCCCATGACATTCCACTTTACCCCATGACATTCCACTCTACCCCATGACACAACTCCTACAACACTACTCCCCACTCTAATATACACCACGACACTCAACTCTACTCAACTCAACACTCCATTCCATTCCACGACACCCCTCTCCACCTCTCAAGTATACCCCATGCAACTCTACTCCACGACATTCCACTCTACCCCCAACACTCCATTCCATTCCACGACACCCCTCTTTCCACTCTACACTATTCTTCAACTCTCCACCACTCCATGACATTCTACGACACTAGAGGCCACTCGCCTCTACGCCGTTAACCTTTAGCCATGCTGGTGTACAGTATGACTAAAACACTGTGACAAAACCAAGAGCTCTTGTAAAGGAGACACCCATTGGCTTTGCCAATGTTTGTGCTTTGTGCTGGCCTGTCAGCAGTGGCCCATTGCATATCGCCTTCCAGAGTGGCTTGGCTGGTGGAACATACCTCAGGATATGCTTTTATTCTTTGTGTGGAAGCAGCCATGCTGTTCTGTGGACCTCACTGGGGTGGAGGCTAGAATAATAGTCATGCCACTCCGACATCATTTCTGCCAGGTGACCTCTGCTTTTCTCCCTCTTTTCCACTTGATTATTGCCAAATAGTGGTCCTAACTTTATTGCAGATTAGTTTTTCTGTAATCCCACCAGTGGCTTCTCATAGGCTCTCATGACGAGCGGGCGGGTTAATTGTGACATAAGCCGTAACTCCTTTTACCGCATATATAACAATTATGAATTTTGTAATAAATCAGAAGAGAAAAACTGCCAATGTTTAGTGGAGAAAATGCCTAATATTTACTAGCACATGTGGATTTTGTTGCAACAAGTACCGAGAATCTGCATGTTATTCCCCAGAAACTCGTGATTGGGTGGCATTTAACACACCAGGTAAATTCCAACTAAGCAGAATAGGATTTTATCAGGTGTGATAATTATCACATCACACCAATTACCAAGCCACTCCAAATGAGGGCCGTAATCATTAAAACTGTGTGTCCATTTCCTTTCTGTAAAACCAGTTCCCACTCCATCTGGGCCATCCCTTTGTCCAATTTCATAACTTCAGTATCCATGGCAACACATTGTTTTGTTCAAGGCTGCTGGATTTTGTTCTCCCTAATGCAACATTGCCATTGCGTTGGCCCTGGACCGCAATGACGTGCTATGGGGGATTGAGAGCAGTGTCCTATTTCTTCACATGCAAGCTCCTGCCCAGGAAGCAAGATATCTTCTATGCCTCCCAGACATTGTACATTTCTGTTTACATGTAATTGGCTCCCGGGTATATTTTGGCTCTAAGTGGAGCCTTTCACCTATGTATTCTGTGTGAGGACATCTGCTGGGTGTCAGCAGAACTGCAGCATTTCAATTCCATGGAGCGTTTGTGATTATGACAACTATTGACTAGCACTGGAACAGAAACCATTGTTGCCTATGGGTTGTTTTGGAGGACTCCTGGAGGCGGTTAGTGGAATTGCACCCATTGTACTCTATTGGTCACTAGTAGTGCAGCATTTTGAATCCTTGCGTTCTCTGTGAGCATGCCTCTTGGGTCTCAGTATGTAGCGTATTGCCACATTATGAAAAGAACATGCTGCAGCACATGTGTATGCCTTATAATAGTGTTTAAAATACTCACTGACATGTAGTTTTTAATTGCCCCCAGTATGGAACTCACCATTGCCAAATCACTGGCCCACAGTGTAATAAAGCGTACCAGGGCCCTCACTTTACCCAGCATGTGAAATAGACATTACCACACGCCCCTCTAATGTGCACCAAGGGGTTGCTGGTCATGTTCTGTGACTCAGAGTCAAGTGTGCCATGTCCGGTGAGTGAGGGTTGGAGTACTTCTGAAGTGTCACTTTCACACCTTTGGACTGTGGCTCTGGCACAGTGAGTAAAAACAAAGAGTGACACACACATCAGAACCCAGCTGGGGTCTCAGTTAACAGGATCCTGTGGCTTCAAAACTCTGCTCCCACCCTCTACACTGAGAGAAGGTTCACTTACTCTATGATCAGGTGGCTGGAGTCTATGGATACCTCAATCCTGAAGACCCCTGTTGTGGAGGGGAGAGACGGCAGGGGGTGCAGGATAGGTCATCTGCTTGTCTGGGCACATAAAGTCTGTGAGCAAAAACTACAGTACAAAGTACAACAGCCCCCATATATTCAGTTTATAACTGGGGGTGTGCAGAGTCCTCCATAATCCTGCCCTTCTTTAGCAAGACAGACCAGTCTTTCAGAACTGGATCTGGCAAATATACATTGCTTTTTCTAGTTTTGGAGTGTAGAGACAGGGACCAGCAGCATGCAAAATGCACATGCAGGAGGCAGGGGCAAGCAGCATGTTAACACACACACAAGTGGCTGGGACAAGCAGCATGCAAAATACACACAAGAGAGGCAGGGGCAAGCAACATATCTGATAGAGACTTCTAGTTGCAGATTCCTTACCTTAGAATTTTCCCCCAGACGTCAGACTGGATCCGGAGATTTTTTCTTTGAGCAATACCCTTGCGCGTCGGTAGGTGGCGTTGGTCGACTCCGCAGGCGTCGTGGGCATTGTGGTCACCGTGATGACGTCGAGAGTAGTGCATTGTCGCCGCCCTCACGCAGTGATGTCAGTTCTTTTCCTTCTGTGCCACACGCTGATATGAGAGAGAGCTACCATCAGCTATTTTTTGGCCGAATTCGACCGCTTTGTCGATATTTTTTGGTGCGACCTTTGGTGCGTCGAGGATGTCCCCGAAGACCGGGTTTAAGCCATACGAGGTCTGCCACTGCATGATGTCGGTGACAGACCCTCATCGTGTCGGCCTGTGGTACCTCGAGCGCGACCACGACCCGAAGTCGTGCTCCGAATGCCGGGCGATGCATCCGAAGGCTTTGAGGGAGCGGTCCCTAAAGCTGATGGCGGCCCGGCTCTCAACTCCGCGTAGATCCCGATCTCGCTCGAGAGGAAGGTCTCAAGATCCACCACCACTCCTCTTCTTCTAAACCTTTGGGTCAAGGTAAGAAGAAGGAGAAGTCGAAGAAGTCCCATTGCTCTCTGACTTCACCCCGTCGCTCGGTCGACGTGACACGGGACGAGCGGCCACGAACTAGCCCTCCATCCTTGGAGCCTACGTCTGGGTCGACTCCACGCTTCCGAGTTTCCCGGAGCCGTAGCGACCCCCGCCCAACTCAAGGAGTTCTTCGAGGCATGCGCCTCATCTTTGCCGACCCCGATACGGCGCCTTCGGGCCCAAGGGGCTTGGCTGAGGGGCCTTCGGGTTCCGCACAGGCGGCTTCGGCCCCGGCCACCGAGGATCCGCATCGACGCTGGTCACACAGTCGAGACCTTCCCCGGCGCCAGGTTGTTTAGCGACGCTCCCGACGTCGGTAGTGCCCACTATCGACGTCAACCCGATTCTCATTCCCGACGACTCGGAGCGGCCATCGGCTTCGGTGGGCCCCATTCAAACGAGGTCGGATTCTGACCCATTTTCCTATGGGTACAAATACGGGGAGGAATTGGAGGAGTCCCTGGACCCTTACGAATACCAGGAAGACCCTACTATGGACTGGGCACAGGACTTGGGCGAAGCCAGTAGTCTTGATACTTCTCCTGATTCTGGCATGCTGTCTCCTCCTACCGTGGCTATGGCGGTGAGAGCTACCTATGGTATGGTGGTTAGTAGGGCGGCTGAGGTCCTTGGCCTTGAGCTACCTACTGTCGAAGTCAGGACTAACCTCCTGATGGAGGTGCTTCAGCCTGGGGCGTCTACGTCTGAACCCCTTCTCCCATTTAATGAAGCCATCACTGACGTCCTTTTGGGTACATGGTCCAAACCCAACACAGGGGCTCCTGTGAACAGGACGATCGCTCGCTGCCATCGGCCTGCGCCGAACGACCCGAAGTTCCTGTCCCAACATCCTACGCCTGAGAGTCTTGTTATCCAGGCGTCCTCTTCTTCTGGCGCGTTCCCTTCTGCACCCCCGGATAGGGAATCCAAAAGGCTGGAACAATTTGGTAAAAAGTTATTTTCTTCCTCCAGCCTCGTGCTGTGCTCCGTGAACACCGCATGCCTTTTGGGCTGTTATTCCCACTCCCTGTGGGATACGGTTGCGCAAGTCCTGCCGCAGATACCGGAGGAGGCCCGTGCTATCATCTCAGAGTCAAAGATGGGAGAGACGCGGCAAAGTTCACAATCCGCTGTGGGATGGATACGACCGACTCTCTGGGCAGATCGGTTGCTACGACAGTGGCCTTACAGCGCCATGCCTGGTTACGTACTTCTGGTTTCTCTGGGGATGTACAACAGTCACTCATGGACATGCCCTTTGATGGCACCCGTCTCTTCGGTGACAAAGCGGACTCGGCCTTGGAGAGGTTCAAGGAGTCCAGGGCTACGGCTCGGTCCCTTGGCCTTTCTGCCGCCACATGCCCCCCACAGTCCGCTTTTCGTCCCTTTCGTGGCCACGGAAGGGGCGCCCTATCGCGTCCTCAACCCATTCACCGGGCCATGCACGCTGGACAGCCTATGCGTGGCCAGGGGCATGGAATCCCACGTGGTCGTGGGACAGGGAACCAGAGGTCTGTCCAGGTCACCCCTGCCCCTGCAGCAGCCTTCAAACCTTCCTAGTCTGTCCCCTCACTCCCGCCCAGTTGGTGGCAGAATCTGCCATCACCTGCCCCACTGGGCACATATCACCACGGATGGGTGGGTTTTGCAAATAATTCGGAAGGAGTACTCCCTCCCTTTCGAATCTGCACCACCACACATGCCACCATCCTTCCATCCCCTTTCGGAGGATCATTTGGTGCTTCTCCGCCAGGAAGTCGCGGCTCTCTTGGCCAAGGGAGCTATAGAAAGGGTCCCTGTGCCAGAAGTAGGTCGTGGTTGTTATTCCCACTACTTTCTGATACCAAAGAAGGACAGAGGCTTGCAAGAAGGAGAAGTTCAAAATGCTCACCCTGGCTCAGGTCCTGTCTGCCTTAGACCCGGAAGACTGGATGGTAGCGTTGGACTTGCAGGACGCTTATTTCCACATCCCCATCCTGCCTGCCCACAGACGTTACCTACGATTCGTGGTAGATCACGAGCACTTTCAGTTTACCGTGCTCCCTTTTGGCCTTACCAGTGCCCCTCAGGTGTTGACGAAAGTGATGGCGGTGGTTGCAGCTCATCTGCGCAGGTTAGGGGTCTCAGTCTTCCCCTACCTAGATGACTGGCTGTTGAAGGCGCCTTCGCCCCAGACAGTGGTCTCACACCTCCAGACTACGGCGAACCTCCAGCACCAGCTGGGGCTCACTATCAACATGCCGAAGTCACACCTGACTCCCTCTCAGACGCTTCCTTTCATCGGGGCAGTTCTGGACACAGTGCGGTTTTGGGCTTATCCTCCCCAAAAGCGAGTCCAAGACATTCAGGCTATAATTCCGATCTTTCAGCCTTGGTCTTGGGTTTCTGTGAGACAGACTCTGAGGTTGCTGGGCCTCTTGGCCTCCTGCATCCTGCTAGTAACACATGCCAGGTGGCATATGCGGGCTCTGCAGTGGGACTTGAAGTTCCAGTGGGCGCAGCATCGGGGGAATCTCTCCGACATGGTCTAGATCTCGGAGGGGACTGCGAAAGACCTGCATTGGTGGCTTTCGAATCCCAATTGGGTCAATGGCAGATCCCTCTCCCTTCCCCAACCAGATCGCTCAATAGTGACAGATGTGTCGCTTCTGGGTTGGGGCGGCCACATGGGAGAGGCGGAGACCAGAGGCCTCTGGTCTCCAACGGAGTCGGGACTCCACATGAACATGCTGGAGCTCTGTGCGATCAGACTTGCGTTGAAAGCATTCCTTCCCTCTCTCAAAGGGAAAGTAGTGCAGGTGTTCACGGACAACACTACCGCCATGTGGTACTCCAACAAACAAGGCGGGGTAGGGTCCTAGACCCTATGTCAGGAGGCACTACGCCTCTGGACATGGCTGGAACATCAGGGCATTACCCTGATGGTTCAACATCTGGTGGGCTCTCTCAATGCCAAAGCAGATGAACTCAGCCGCCGACGCACTGTCGATCACGAATGGCGTCTCCATCCGGAGGTGGCGCAAGGTCTCTTTCTCAAGTGGGGAGAGCCTTGGTTAGATCTGTTCGCCTCCGCAGAGAAGCGCAATGTCAGCTATTTTGCGCGTTGGAGTTTCCAAGGCGGCACTCGCTCTGAGACGTTTTTTGTCTCGAGTGGAACTCCGGCCTCCTTTACGCCTTCCCCCCTATCCCTCTTCTGCCCAGAGTTCTCAAGAAGATCAAGAGCGACCGGGCCCAAGTTATCTTGGTGGCTCCGGACTGGGCTCGAAGAGTGTGGTATCCTGAGCTACTGAGCATGTCCATCGATCCTTCACTCAGACTGCCTCTTCGGGTGGATCTTCTGTCGCAGCAGCAGGGGATGGTCCTCCACCCGAACCTGTCCAACCTCCGCCTTCAAGCGTGGAGATTGAGCGGCAACAGTTGACGGCATTTGCCCTTCCACCCGAAGTCTGCAATGTTATCTTGGCAGCCAGGCGTCCATCGACTAAAACTCTATACGCCTGTCGTTGGAATAAATTTGTGGCATGGTGCACCAACAAATCTGTTGACCCCCTATCTGCCCCTCTTACAGAGGTTCTTCTATTCATTCTTTCATTAGCCCAGCAGGGCTCTGCATTGGGCACCCTTAAGGGGTACCTGTCTGCCATTTCCGCCTTTCTTAGGCTTCCTGATCAGCCCTCACTCTTTAAATCTCCTCTTGTGAGTAGGTTCTTAAAGGGGCTCACCCACTTATTTCCTCCCACTCCCTTCATCATGCCTCAGTGGGATCTTAATCTTGTACTTACTTTCTTGATGTGTACTCCCTTTGAGCCTATGCCTAATTGTCCCTTACGGTTCCTCACATTCAAAACTGTCTTTCTTATCGCCATCACCTCTGCTCGCAGGGTGAGTGAGCTTCAGGCCCTTTCTTCAAAGCCTCCGTACTTGTCCGTACACCCCGACAAAGTGGTGTTACGCACTAGAGCTTCCTTCCTTCCTAAGATGGTTACACCGTTTCATGTAGGCCAGTCCATCATTTTGCCTACCTTCTATGCACCCCCACATCCTTCCCATGAGGATGAGAGACTCCACTGTCTGGACCCACAAAGAGCGTTGGCGTTCTATCTCAATCGTACTAAAGACTTCCGGGTGGACGATCAACTCTTTGTTGGCTATGTGGGTGCGAAGAAAGGGAAGGCGGTGCAGAAACGTACCATCTCTCAATGGGTGCTTCTTTGCATCAAAATGTGCTACGCTTTGGTGAAAAAGCAACCTCCTGATGGCTTGCCGACTCATTCTACCAGGGCCACTGCTGCATCCACTGCGTTAGCACGTGGAGTTCCTGTCATGGATATCTGTCAGGCAGCTACGTGGGCGTCTCTGCACACGTTTGCTAAGCATTACTGACTGGACAGTCAGGTCCGTCGGGACGGCTACTTTGGTTGTTCGGTCCTGCAGGACTTTCTAGTATGATCTTAGTTCGCAGCCCACCACCGAGGATGGCATTGCTTGGGTATCTATTCTAAGGTAAGGAATCTGCAACTAGAAGTCTTTATCAGATGTACAAGTTACTTACCTTTGGTAACAAAATATCTGGTAGAGACATATTCTAGTTGCAGATTCCTTACCGCCCACCCATTCTCCCCGCTTGCGAACTGATTTCTAGGGACAGGGATTCCCCCCCTTTCAGGTCCTTAGCTCTGGCGCACCAACATCAGTGTTCTTAGCGGCTCTGCGCTCTGGCATGGAAAGTCGTTAAAAGAAACTGACGTCACTGCGCGAGAGTGGCGTCTATGTACTACTCCCGATGCCATCACGGCGCCTACGACGCCTGCGGAGTCGACCAACGCCACCTACGTACGCACAAGGGTATTGCTCGAAGAAAAAATCTCCGGATCCAGTCTGCTGCCTGGGGGGAAATTCTAAGGTAAGGAATCTGCAACTAGAATATGTCTCTACCAGATATTTCGTTACTGAAGGTAAGTAACTTGTATGTTAACAACACTACAGGAATCATGGGCAAGCAGCATGTTAACACATACACACGGGAGGCAGGAGCAAGCAGCATGCAAAATACACACAAGTGAGGGAGGGGAAAGCAGCACGTTAACAACACACACACAGGTGGCAGGGACAAGCAGCATGCTAGCACACACAGGGACGGCAGGGACAAGCAAAATGTTAACACACACACACACAGGTGGCAGGGACAAGCAACATGTTAACACACACACACACACACACACACACACACACACACAGATGGCAGGGACAAGCAACATGTTAACACTACAAGAGGCATGGGTAAGCAGCATGTTAACACATACACACGGGAGGCAGGAGCAAGCAGCATGCAAAATACACACAAGGGAGGCAGGAACAAGCAGCATGTTAACAACACAACAGGGAAGCATGGGCAAGCAGCATTCATTCTTGGACTTTTTAAAATATTTACTACAAATCCAATTAATTGGTAAAGACAGATTTGCAAGAAATATTTTACAAAAGGTGCTTTTGAGAAGTTTTACCTTTAACTCATCTAAAGCCTCTAAGAACCCCATTTGCCTGAGCTTCTGATTGTCACCTACGAGCTGAATAGCTTATTGATGAGATGTGAAGTGGCTCCCAGAGATGAGAAACAATGCTTTGGGCGTAATGAGGATTTGACCTTCCCCCTGAAAGGATGGCCTGGGGGCTGTACCCAGCCCCTTACATTTATTTTCAAAGGATGTCTGCACTGGCAGATGTAGCTCACACCTGGGCCTCCCCCTCTACTATCTTCCTAGCCAAGCACCAATCCCAGTGGGAGAGGAGCTGCCCTTAAAACCAGTTTTGAGTGACCTCAGGGGAGGATTTGTTGATTTCTTGCCCACACCTCTAGGGTGGGCACAAGAGCTCTGCACAAGGAGACAAAGGTTCTGCCAGGTTGGATTTAGGGAGAGAGTGGCACTCTGGGATTGTATGCAGTAAGGCAGACAAAAACTGCTGCAAAGGTATGTGGAGTTATCCCTGGACACTTTTCCCCTCTTGTTTAGGAAGGGACCAGGAGTCACCCACTCCCACAGGCTAGTGCCAGGTTCTTCATAACACTAATGGACCTGTGGAAGACGGAAGTAATGCACTTACTATTGTGACCTGTGAGTAGAACCTAAAGGCTGAACCTGCTCCCACTTCCATCCAGGACAAGGAGGTGAACACAGTCAATTGGCTGACTTCCTGTTAAGCTACAGAGACCCAAAAGCTGCAAAAAAAACACTTTCCTGAAAGTGACCAGTTGCAACTGGACCCTACTGGTGACTTCTGTTGGAGTAAGTCTTGATCCCCAGTTGCTGTTCCTGAGGTCCTAGAACCCTTGGCTGGTGTCACAGTTTACTACTCCTGCCTAATCCTAAAACCTGGGACATAGAAACGTTTTTAAGACTTTTTGCCTGGAGGACAACAGAACCTGAGATAAACTTGTCAAGTCAATCCAATGAAGATGCATTGCCACTAGGCCAAAGATTCGGGTTGCTCCCACTCAGAGCGTTTCCGCAGCAGCAAATCCATTTCAGCAGGATGTTACACAGAAGGTATCTGGCCTGGTGGAACCCCGTTCAGCTACAGCTCTCAGCCTTGCAGCGCTGGAGGAATCAGAGCTCCAAAAAAGTGACCAAGTTCAAAAGGTAGAAATCTCCAATGGGTGTGGATGCCAAAAGTATCCACCCAGCAAGAGTCCTTCCTTGGACGAGAATTTTGAATTTCTCCCTCTGAAATTTCACACCAAAAGTCAACGGCTTCACAGAGACTTCGTTCAGTGGCTATCCAGCCTTATGGAACTAATCTCGTTTACATCCTCCTACCCTGCTCACTGAGGATGTTTTCATTCCATTTCAGAGACAGAAGATAAAACTTCTGATGGGACAAACCTGGTCTCTCTATCTGTCACACGCCATCGTGGTCAGTCTTAAGTCACGCCTCGGCACTGGTCAAGTGCAACCCGATGACTGTAGTTGGAGCTTAAGGCTTTTTTAAACTATTTTTTATTTAAAACTTTTAATAACTATTATCTCTGGTTCCCCTTTTTTTATTTTTGTTGTTTTGGTGTAATTCTGTTTATTAAAACATTCCCTATTCTTTTTCTAAATTGAAGTGGATTTTTTATTGTGTTTTTCACTTTTTAGTTATTTTGGTACACCTAAATGCTTCATACATTTTTTTGTAAGCTAAGCCTGTCTGCTCTGTGCCATAGCTACTAGGGTTTGAGCACAAGTTTAAATCACTGAAACCATTTCTGAACCTAACAAGAATAGTGATATTAATACTTGTTGTTAGAAATGGGGTCTTTGGTTGACAGTCAGGTTACCCCCTGTTCAAGCAAGGACCCTCACTCTAGTCAGGGTAAAAGAGAATCACCCTCAGGTAACCCCCGCTTACCCCCTTGGTAGCTTGGCAGAGCAGTAGGCTTAACTTCAGAGCGCTAGGTATAAAGTATTTGTACCAACACACACAGTAACTTAATGAAAACACTACAAAATGACAACACCAGTTTAGAAAAATAGGAAATATTTATCTAAACAAAACAAGACCAGAACGACAAAAATCCAACATACACAAGTCAAGTTATGAATTTTTAAAGATTAAACTCAAAATAGCGCTTAGAAACACAAAACGCTTCGCTGAGGTGTTAACACGGCGTCGTGACGGAGTCGTTCCCAACAAGTCGACACCAGCGGCGCCGGACACGGAGTCGCGTAGACCCCCAAGTACAGTACCTTTGGTGAAGAGTGAAAACAAGTCGAATGTGCGAAGTCTGGGATTGCGGCGTCAGTGCGAAACGTTCAATCCGTGCACTTCGAGTGGCGTCGGTCACGACGTGGTGCGGCGACTTCCACGGAGTCGCAGACTTCAGCGGGGCTGCAGCGGCGTCAGGCCTGCGAAGAGCATCGCGTTCCAGCGAAGGTCACGGTGTCGGGTGCAGGCGGCGTCACCGGGTTCAGCAGCGGCGTTGGTCCGAAGTCTTCCGAAGTCGATTTCCTTGGGTTTCCACCAGCTTTCTTTTCAAGGGCCCAGGGACTGGATAGGGCACAGTGAGAAGGTAGCCTCTTTCTAGCCTTGTTACCCCCACTTTTGGCCTGTTTGTGAGTGTATGTCAGGGTGTTTGTCACTGTTTTCACTGTCTCACTGGGATCCTGGTAGCCAGGCCCCAGTGCTCATAGTGAAAACACTATGTTTTCAGTATGGTTGTTATGTGTCACTGGGATCCTGCTGGTCAGGACCCCAGTGCTCATAGGTTTGTGGCCTATATGTATGTGTCACTGGGACCCTGTCACACAGGGCCCCAGTGCTCATAGGTGTGCATGTACATGTTCCCTGTGTGGTGCCTAACTGTCTCACTGAGGCTCTGCTAACCAGAACCTCAGTGGTTATGCTCTCTCATTACTTTCAAATTGTCACTAACAGGCTAGTGACCATTTTTACCAATTTACATTGGCTTACTGGAACACCCTTATAATTCCCTAGTATATGGTACTGAGGTACCCAGGGTATTGGGGTTCCAGGAGATCCCTATGGGCTGCAGCATTTCTTTTGCCACCCATAGGGAGCTCTGACAATTCTTACACAGGCCTGCCACTGCAGCCTGAGTGAAATAATGTCCACGTTATTTCACAGCCATTTTACACTGCACTTAAGTAACTTATAAGTCACCTATATGTCTAACCTTTACCTGGTAAAGGTTAGGTGCAAAGTTACTTAGTGTAAGGGCACCCTGGCACTAGCCAAGGTGCCCCCACATTGTTCAGAGCCAATTCCCTGAACTTTGTGAGTGCGGGGACACCATTACACGCGTGCACTACATATTGGTCACTACCTATATGTAGCTTCGCAATGGTAACTCCGAATATGGCCATGTAACATGTCTATGATCATGGAATTGCCCCCTCTATGCCATCCTGGCATTGTTGGTACAATTCCATGATCCCAGTGGTCTGTAGCACAGACCCTGGTACTGCCAAACTGCCCTTCCTGGGGTTTCACTGCAGCTGCTGCTGCTGCCAACCCCTCAGACAGGCAGCTGCCCTCCTGGGGTCCAGCCAGGCCTGGCCCAGGATGGCAGAACAAAGAACTTCCTCTGAGAGAGGGTGTGACACCCTCTCCCTTTGGAAAATGGTGTGAAGGCAGGGGAGGAGTAGCCTCCCCCAGCCTCTGGAAATGCTTTGTTGGGCACAGAGGTGCCCAATTCTGCATAAGCCAGTCTACACCGGTTCAGGGACCCCTTAGCCCCTGCTCTGGCGCGAAACTGGACAAAGGAAAGGGGAGTGACCACTCCCCTGACCTGCACCTCCCCTGGGAGGTGTCCAGAGCTCCTCCAGTGTGCTCCAGACCTCTGCCATCTTGGAAACAGAGGTGCTGCTGGCACACTGGACTGCTCTGAGTGGCCAGTGCCACCAGGTGACGTCAGAGACTCCTGCTGATAGGCTCCTTCAGGTGTTAGTAGCCTTTCCTCTCTCCTAGGTAGCCAAACCCTCTTTTCTGGCTATTTAGGGTCTCTGTCTCTGGGGAAACTTTAGATAACGAATGCAAGAGCTCATCCGAGTTCCTCTGCATCTCTCTCTTCACCTTCTGATAAGGAAACGACCGCTGACCGCGCTGGAAGCCTGCAAACCTGCAACATAGTAGCAAAGACGACTACTGCAACTCTGTAACGCTGATCCTGCCACCTTCTCGACTGTTTTCCTGCTTGTGCATGCTGTGGGGGTAGCCTGCCTCCTCTCTGCACCAGAAGCTCTGAAGAAATCTCCCGTGGGTCGACGGAATCTTCCCCCTGCAACCGCAGGCACCAAAAAGCTGCATCACCGGTCCCTTGGGTCTCCTCTCAGCACGACGAGCGAGGTCCCTCGAATCCAGCGACTCTGTCCAAGTGACCCCCACAGTCCAGTGACTCTTCAGCCCAAGTTTGGTGGAGGTAAGTCCTTGCCTCACCTCGCTGGGCTGCATTGCTGGGAACCGCGACTTTGCAGCTACTCCGGCCCCTGTGCACTTCCGGCGGAAATCCTTTGTGCACAGCCAAGCCTGGGTCCACGGCACTCTAACCTGCATTGCACGACTTTCTAAGTTGGTCTCCGGCGACGTGGGACTCCTTTGTGCAACTTCGGTGAGCACCATTTCACGCATCCTCATAGTGCCTGTTTCTGGCACTTCTCCGGGTGCTACCTGCTTCAGTGAGGGCTCTTTGTCTTGCTCGATGTCCCCTCTCTCTTCAGGTCCAATTTGCGACCTCCTGGTCCTTCCTGGGCCCCAGCAGCGTCCAAAAACGCCAAACGCACGATTTGCGACTAGCAAGGCTTGTTGGCGTCTTTTCGGCGGGAAAATACTTCTGCACGACTCTCCAAGGCGAGAGGGATCCGTCCACCAAAGGGGAAGTCTCTAGCCCTTTTCGTTCCTGCAGAAACCTCAGCTTCTTCTGTCCAGTCGAAGCTTCTTTGCACCTGCAGCTGGCATTTCCTGGGCATCTGCCCATCTCCGACTTGCTTGTGACTTTTGGACTTGGTCCCCTTGTTCCACAGGTACCCTAGATTGGAAATCCACAGTTGTTGCATTGCTGGTTTGTGTCTTTCCTGCATTATTCCTCTAACACGACTCTTTTGTCCTTAGGGGAACTTTAGTGCACTTTGCACTCACTTTTCAGGGTCTTGGGGAGGGTTATTTTTCTAACTCTCACTATTTTCTAATAGTCCCAGCGACCCTCTACAAGGTCACATAGGTTTGGGGTCCATTCGTGGTTCGCATTCCACTTTTGGAGTATATGGTTTGTGTTGCCCCTATCCCTATGTTTCCCCATTGCATCCTATTGTAACTATACATTGTTTGCACTGTTTTCTAAGACTATACTGCATATTTTTGCTATTGTGTATATATATCTTGTGTATATTTCCTATCCTCTCACTGAGGGTACACTCTAAGATACTTGGCATATTGTCATAAAAATAAAGTACCTTTATTTTTAGTATAACTGTGTATTGTGTTTTCTTATGATATTGTGCATATGACACTAAGTGGTACTGTAGTAGCTTCACACGTCTCCTAGTTCAGCCTAAGCTGCTCTGCTAAGCTACCATTATCTATCAGCCTAAGCTGCTAGACACCCTATACACTAATAAGGGATAACTGGGCCTGGTGCAAGGTGCAAGTACCCCTTGGTACTCACTACAAGCCAGTCCAGCCTCCTACATTGGTTGTGCAGTGGTGGGATAAGTGCTTGAGACTACTTACCACTCTTGTCATTGTACTTTTCATAAGAGAAAAATATACAAAACAAGGTCAGTGTATATACACATAGCCAAAAAGGTTTGCATTTCCTCTTTTCACTCTTTTCTAAGTGCTGAAAAGTACTCCTAAACTTTCAAAAAGTTCTTAAAAGTTGAAAAAGTTTTTTTCTGTCTTTCCAAAAAGTTCTGAAAACTTTTTTCTCTTTTTCTATCACTTTAACTCTCTCTAAAAAATGTCTGGCACAGGCCAAAGTGTTGAGCTGTCCAAACTTGCATATGACAACCTTAGCTGGAAAAGAGCAAGGAGTCTCTGTATAGAGAGAGGTTTGAGTGTAGGGAAGAATCCTTCCTTGGAACTGTTACTTAACATGCTTAGAGAACAGGATAAGGCCATAGGTGCCCCATCTGTTGAAAAAGTACCTAATAGTTCCCAATCTGATTCAGGGACTCCCCCAGGAAAAGATTCAGGAAAGAAACTTCCTAGCCTGCCCATTACTAGACAGTCTAGCATAGATGGTAATGATGATGAGCCACACCAGAGAAATAGTGTTGTCTCACATCATAGCAAAAGCATATATTCTCACCATACTGGTAGTAATGTTTCTGTAAACCAAGCTGTTAGGGTGGCCCCTGTAAGGGACAGGTCTCCTTCTGTTCATTCCCATCATAGCTCTGTTTCTAGAAATGTCCCTCCCACCAACCCTGATGACAGAATGTTAGAGAGGGAACTCAATAAGTTGAGGGTGGAACAAACCAGACTGAAGCTTAAAAAGCAACAGCTGGATTTGGATAGACAGTCTTTTGAATTAGAGAAGGAAAGACAGAAGTTGGGTTTAGATACCCATGGTGGCAGCAGCAGTATTCCCCATAGTCATCCTGCAAAAGAGCATGATTCCAGGAATCTGCACAAGATAGTTCCCCCTTATAAGGAGGGGGATGACATTAACAAGTGGTTTGCTGCACTTGAGAGGGCCTGTGTTGTACAGGATGTCCCTCAAAGGCAGTGGGCTGCTATCCTATGGCTATCATTTAGTGGAAAAGGTAGGGATAGGCTCCTTACTGTGAAAGAAAATGATGCCAATAATTTTACAGTTCTTAAGAATGCACTCCTGGATGGTTATGGCTTAACCACTGAACAGTACAGGATAAAGTTCAGAGAGACCAAAAAGGAGTCTTCACAAGACTGGGTTGATTTCATTGACCATTCAGTGAAGGCCTTGGAGGGGTGGTTACATGGCAGTAAAGTTACTGATTATGAAAGCCTGTATAACACAATCCTGAGAGAGCATATACTTAATAATTGTGTGTCTGATTTGTTGCACCAGTACCTGGTAGACTCTGATCTGACCTCTCCCCAAGAATTGGGAAAGAAGGCAGACAAATGGGTCAGAACAAGAGTGAACAGAAAAGTTCATACAGGGGGTGACAAAGATGGCAATAAGAAGAAAGATGGTGAAAAATCTCAAGATAAGCATGGGGATAAGGGTAAAACCAAAGATCCCACTTCAAATCTTAAACACTCTTCAGAGGGTGGGGATAAAACAAATTCTTCCTCTTCTTCCCAACCTGCACACATTAAAAAGCCTTGGTGCTTTGTGTGTAAAATCAGAGGCCATAGGCCAGGGGATAAGTCCTGTCCAGGTAAACCCCCTGAGCCTACCACCACTAATACATCAAGCTCTAGTGCCCCTAGCAGTAGTGGTACTAGTGGTGGGACTGCTGGCAACAGTCAAGCAAAGGGTGTAGTTGGGTTCACTTATGGGTCCATAGTGGAAACTGATGTAATCAGTCCCAAGACAGGTTCTGTCACACCTAGTGGCATTGGCCTTGCCACACTGGCTGCTTGTCCCCTTACAATGGATAAGTACAGGCAGACAGTTTCAATAAATGGTGTTGAGGCCTTGGCCTACAGGGACACAGGTGCCAGTTTCACTTTGGTGACTGAAAACCTAGTGCCTCCTGAACAACACATCATTGGACAACAGTATAAGATTATTGATGTCCATAACTCCACTAAGTTTCTTCCCTTAGCTATAATTCAGTTTAGTTGGGGTGGAGTTACTGGCCCTAAGCAGGTGGTGGTATCACCTAGCTTACCTGTAGACTGTCTCTTAGGTAATGACCTAGAGGCCTCAGGTTGGGCTGATGTAGAGTTTTATGCCCATGCAGCCATGCTGGGCATCCCTGAGGAATTGTTCCCTCTCATTTCTACTGAAATGAAAAAGCAAAGGAGAGAAGGCCTGAAAACTCAGGATCCCTCTCCATCAACAGGTAAAAAGGGTATCACAGTATCCCCTAACCACCCTACCATTCAGGATACCATTCCTGTGGTGGGAGAAACCTCTCCTGGGGTGGCACCTGTTCCAAGGGAATCATCAGCTGGCATAGCTGGACTCCCTGAGGTAGAAGTACCTCTCTGTGGGATAACTAACATTGGTGACAAAAAGAGCACCATTTTAGTTAACATGGAGCATCCCTCCAACCCTCCCAGAGAAACTTTAGGGCAGAAACCCTGTACTGCCTCACAACACTTAGGACAGCATCCCTGCCCTAGTGTGGAGCTCATAGGACAGCATCCCTGCCCTGCTCCAACTCAAGAGAAACAGCATCCCTGTTCTCTCTTCCAGCCAAATGGACAAAGTTTTTGCCCAGCTATGGCTTTACTGAGACAGCATCCCTGTCTGGCATTTCCATCATTACAAATAGGTTCAGTGGATAATTCCCACTGCTCTAAACTAAAACTTACTGATAGAAACTCTGAAAATACATCTTCACATTGTTGGTTAGCTAAAAAACTTCAAACAGGGTGGTTTACATCCCCACAGGGAAGTAACCATATAGTGGATGATAAAGGGAGTAACCAGTCTATTGCAGAGCTACTCTCTACTTATCACCACTTAGACAATAAAGTCTCAACTGGCCAAGGTTAGCCTTATTGTCCTTCGTTTGGGGGGGGGTTGTGTGAGAAGGTAGCCTCTTTCTAGCCTTGTTACCCCCACTTTTGGCCTGTTTGTGAGTGTATGTCAGGGTGTTTGTCACTGTTTTCACTGTCTCACTGGGATCCTGGTAGCCAGGCCCCAGTGCTCATAGTGAAAACACTATGTTTTCAGTATGGTTGTTATGTGTCACTGGGATCCTGCTGGTCAGGACCCCAGTGCTCATAGGTTTGTGGCCTATATGTATGTGTCACTGGGACCCTGTCACACAGGGCCCCAGTGCTCATAGGTGTGCATGTACATGTTCCCTGTGTGGTGCCTAACTGTCTCACTGAGGCTCTGCTAACCAGAACCTCAGTGGTTATGCTCTCTCATTACTTTCAAATTGTCACTAACAGGCTAGTGACCATTTTTACCAATTTACATTGGCTTACTGGAACACCCTTATAATTCCCTAGTATATGGTACTGAGGTACCCAGGGTATTGGGGTTCCAGGAGATCCCTATGGGCTGCAGCATTTCTTTTACCACCCATAGGGAGCTCTGACAATTCTTACACAGGCCTGCCACTGCAGCCTGAGTGAAATAACGTCCACGTTATTTCACAGCCATTTTACACTGCACTTAAGTAACTTATAAGTCACCTATATGTCTAACCTTTACCTGGTAAAGGTTAGGTGCAAAGTTACTTAGTGTAAGGGCACCCTCGCACTAGCCAAGGTGCCCCCACATTATTCAGAGCCAATTCCCTGAACTTTGTGAGTGCGGGGACACCATTACACGCGTGCACTACATATAGGTCACTACCTATATGTAGCTTCACAATGGTAACTCCGAATATGGCCATGTAACATGTCTATGATCATGGAATTGCCCCCTCTATGCCATCCTGGCATTGTTGGTACAATTCCATGATCCCAGTGGTCTGTAGCACAGACCCTGGTACTGCCAAACTGCCCTTCCTGGGGTTTCACTGCAGCTGCTGCTGCTGCCAACCCCTCAGACAGGCAGCTGCCCTCCTGGGGTCCAGCCAGGCCTGGCCCAGGATGGCAGAACAAAGAACTTCCTCTGAGAGAGGGTGTGACACCCTCTCCCTTTGGAAAATGGTGTGAAGGCAGGGGAGGAGTAGCCTCCCCCAGCCTCTGGAAATGCTTTGTTGGGCACAGAGGTGCCCAATTCTGCATAAGCCAGTCTACACCGGTTCAGGGACCCCTTAGCCCCTGCTCTGGCGCGAAACTGGACAAAGGAAAGGGGAGTGACCACTCCCCTGACCTGCACCTCCCCTGGGAGGTGTCCAGAGCTCCTCCAGTGTGCTCCAGACCTCTGCCATCTTGGAAACAGAGGTGCTGCTGGCACACTGGACTGCTCTGAGTGACCAGTGCCACCAGGTGACGTCAGAGACTCCTGCTGATAGGCTCCTTCAGGTGTTAGTAGCCTTTCCTCTCTCCTAGGTAGCCAAACCCTCTTTTCTGGCTATTTAGGGTCTCTGTCTCTGGGGAAACTTTAGATAACGAATGCAAGAGCTCATCCGAGTTCCTCTGCATCTCTCTCTTCACCTTCTGGTAAGGAAACGACCGCTGACCGCGCTGGAAGCCTGCAAACCTGCAACATAGTAGCAAAGACGACTACTGCAACTCTGTAACGCTGATCCTGCCACCTTCTCTACTGTTTTCCTGCTTGTGCATGCTGTGGGGGTAGCCTGCCTCCTCTCTGCACCAGAAGCTCAGAAGAAATCTCCCGTGGGTCGACGGAATCTTCCCCCTGCAACCGCAGGCACCAAAAAGCTGCATCACCGGTCCCTTGGGTCTCCTCTCAGCACGACGAGCGAGGTCCCTCGAATCCAGCGACTCTGTCCAAGTGACCCCCACAGTCCAGTGACTCTTCAGCCCAAGTTTGGTGGAGGTAAGTCCTTGCCTCACCTCGCTGGGCTGCATTGCTGGGAACCGCGACTTTGCAGCTACTCCGGCCCCTGTGCACTTCCGGCGGAAATCCTTTGTGCACAGCCAAGCCTGGGTCCACGGCACTCTAACCTGCATTGCACGACTTTCTAAGTTGGTCTCCGGCGACGTAGGACTCCTTTGTGCAACTTCGGCGAGCACCGTTTCACGCATCCTCGTAGTGCCTGTTTCTGGCACTTCTCCGGGTGCTACCTGCTTCAGTGAGGGCTCTTTGTCTTGCTCGACGTCCCCTCTCTCTTCAGGTCCAATTTGCGACCTCCTGGTCCCTCCTGGGCCCCAGCAGCGTCCAAAAACGCCAAACGCACGATTTGCGACTAGCAAGGCTTGTTGGCGTCCTTTCGGCGGGAAAACACTTCTGCACGACTCTCCAAGGCGAGAGGGATCCGTCCACCAAAGGGGAAGTCTCTAGCCCTTTTCGTTCCTGCAGAAACCTCAGCTTCTTCTGTCCAGTCGAAGCTTCTTTGCACCCGCAGCTGGCATTTCCTGGGCATCTGCCCATCTCCGACTTGCTTGTGACTTTTGGACTTGGTCCCCTTGTTCCACAGGTACCCTAGATTGGAAATCCACAGTTGTTGCATTGCTGGTTTGTGTCTTTCCTGCATTATTCCTCTAACACGACTCTTTTGTCCTTAGGGGAACTTTAGTGCACTTTGCACTCACTTTTCAGGGTCTTGGGGAGGGTTATTTTTCTAACTCTCACTATTTTCTAATAGTCCCAGCGACCCTCTACAAGGTCACATAGGTTTGGGGTCCATTCGTGGTTCGCATTCCACTTTTGGAGTATATGGTTTGTGTTGCCCCTATCCCTATGTTTCCCCATTGCATCCTATTGTAACTATACATTGTTTGCACTGTTTTCTAAGACTATACTGCATATTTTTGCTATTGTGTATATATATCTTGTGTATATTTCCTATCCTCTCACTGAGGGTACACTCTAAGATACTTGGCATATTGTCATAAAAATAAAGTACCTTTATTTTTAGTATAACTGTGTATTGTGTTTTCTTATGATATTGTGCATATGACACTAAGTGGTACTGTAGTAGCTTCACACGTCTCCTAGTTCAGCCTAAGCTGCTCTGCTAAGCTACCATTATCTATCAGCCTAAGCTGCTAGACACCCTATACACTAATAAGGGATAACTGGGCCTGGTGCAAGGTGCAAGTACCCCTTGGTACTCATTACAAGCCAGTCCAGCCTCCTACATTGGTTGTGCAGTGGTGGGATAAGTGCTTGAGACTACTTACCACTCTTGTCATTGTACTTTTCATAAGAGAAAAATATACAAAACAAGGTCAGTGTATATACACATAGCCAAAAAGGTTTGCATTTCCTCTTTTCACTCTTTTCTAAGTGCTGAAAAGTACTCCTAAACTTTCAAAAAGTTCTTAAAAGTTGAAAAAGTTTTTTTCTGTCTTTCCAAAAAGTTCTGAAAACTTTTTTCTCTTTTTCTATCACTTTAACTCTCTCTAAAAAATGTCTGGCACAGGCCAAAGTGTTGAGCTGTCCAAACTTGCATATGACAACCTTAGCTGGAAAAGAGCAAGGAGTCTCTGTATAGAGAGAGGTTTGAGTGTAGGGAAGAATCCTTCCTTGGAACTGTTACTTAACATGCTTAGAGAACAGGATAAGGCCATAGGTGCCCCATCTGTTGAAAAAGTACCTAATAGTTCCCAATCTGATTCAGGGACTCCCCCAGGAAAAGATTCAGGAAAGAAACTTCCTAGCCTGCCCATTACTAGACAGTCTAGCATAGATGGTAATGATGATGAGCCACACCAGAGAAATAGTGTTGTCTCACATCATAGCAAAAGCATATATTCTCACCATACTGGTAGTAATGTTTCTGTAAACCAAGCTGTTAGGGTGGCCCCTGTAAGGGACAGGTCTCCTTCTGTTCATTCCCATCATAGCTCTGTTTCTAGAAATGTCCCTCCCACCAACCCTGATGACAGAATGTTAGAGAGGGAACTCAATAAGTTGAGGGTGGAACAAACCAGACTGAAGCTTAAAAAGCAACAGCTGGATTTGGATAGACAGTCTTTTGAATTAGAGAAGGAAAGACAGAAGTTGGGTTTAGATACCCATGGTGGCAGCAGCAGTATTCCCCATAGTCATCCTGCAAAAGAGCATGATTCCAGGAATCTGCACAAGATAGTTCCCCCTTATAAGGAGGGGGATGACATTAACAAGTGGTTTGCTGCACTTGAGAGGGCCTGTGTTGTACAGGATGTCCCTCAAAGGCAGTGGGCTGCTATCCTATGGCTATCATTTAGTGGAAAAGGTAGGGATAGGCTCCTTACTGTGAAAGAAAATTATGCCAATAATTTTACAGTTCTTAAGAATGCACTCCTGGATGGTTATGCCTTAACCACTGAACAGTACAGGATAAAGTTCAGAGAGACCAAAAAGGAGTCTTCACAAGACTGGGTTGATTTCATTGACCATTCAGTGAAGGCCTTGGAGGGGTGGTTACATGGCAGTAAAGTTACTGATTATGAAAGCCTGTATAACACAATCCTGAGAGAGCATATACTTAATAATTGTGTGTCTGATTTGTTGCACCAGTACCTGGTAGACTCTGATCTGGCCTCTCCCCAAGAATTGGGAAAGAAGGCAGACAAATGGGTCAGAACAAGAGTGAACAGAAAAGTTCATACAGGGGGTGACAAAGATGGCAATAAGAAGAAAGATGGTGAAAAATCTCAAGATAAGCATGGGGATAAGGGTAAAACCAAAGATCCCACTTCAAATCTTAAACACTCTTCAGAGGGTGGGGATAAAACAAATTCTTCCTCTTCTTCCCAACCTGCACACATTAAAAAGCCTTGGTGCTTTGTGTGTAAAAACAGAGGCCATAGGCCAGGGGATAAGTCCTGTCCAGGTAAACCCCCTGAGCCTACCACCACTAATACATCAAGCTCTAGTGCCCCTAGCAGTAGTGGTACTAGTGGTGGGACTGCTGGCAACAGTCAAGCAAAGGGTGTAGTTGGGTTCACTTATGGGTCCATAGTGGAAACTGATGTCATCAGTCCCAAGACAGGTTCTGTCACACCTAGTGGCATTGGCCTTGCCACACTGGCTGCTTGTCCCCTTACAATGGATAAGTACAGGCAGACAGTTTCAATAAATGGTGTTGAGGCCTTGGCCTACAGGGACACAGGTGCCAGTTTCACTTTGGTGACTGAAAACCTAGTGCCTCCTGAACAACACATCATTGGACAACAGTATAAGATTATTGATGTCCATAACTCCACTAAGTTTCTTCCCTTAGCTATAATTCAGTTTAGTTGGGGTGGAGTTACTGGCCCTAAGCAGGTGGTGGTATCACCTAGCTTACCTGTAGACTGTCTCTTAGGTAATGACCTAGAGGCCTCAGGTTGGGCTGATGTAGAGTTTTATGCCCATGCAGCCATGCTGGGCATCCCTGAGGAATTGTTCCCTCTCATTTCTACTGAAATGAAAAAGCAAAGGAGAGAAGGCCTGAAAACTCAGGATCCCTCTCCATCAACAGGTAAAAAGGGTATCACAGTATCCCCTAACCACCCTACCATTCAGGATACCATTCCTGTGGTGGGAGAAACCTCTCCTGGGGTGGCACCTGTTCCAAGGGAATCATCAGCTGGCATAGCTGGACTCCCTGAGGTAGAAGTACCTCTCTGTGGGATAACTAACATTGGTGACAAAAAGAGCACCATTTTAGTTAACATGGAGCATCCCTCCAACCCTCCCAGAGAAACTTTAGGGCAGAAACCCTGTACTGCCTCACAACACTTAGGACAGCATCCCTGCCCTAGTGTGGAGCTCATAGGACAGCATCCCTGCCCTGCTCCAACTCAAGAGAAACAGCATCCCTGTTCTCTCTTCCAGCCAAATGGACAAAGTTTTTGCCCAGCTATGGCTTTACTGAGACAGCATCCCTGTCTGGCATTTCCATCATTACAAATAGGTTCAGTGGATAATTCCCACTGCTCTAAACTAAAACTTACTGATAGAAACTCTGAAAATACATCTTCACATTGTTGGTTAGCTAAAAAACTTCAAACAGGGTGGTTTACATCCCCACAGGGAAGTAACCATATAGTGGATGATAAAGGGAGTAACCAGTCTATTGCAGAGCTACTCTCTACTTATCACCACTTAGACAATAAAGTCTCAACTGGCCAAGGTTAGCCTTATTGTCCTTCGTTTGGGGGGGGGTTGTGTGAGAAGGTAGCCTCTTTCTAGCCTTGTTACCCCCACTTTTGGCCTGTTTGTGAGTGTATGTCAGGGTGTTTGTCACTGTTTTCACTGTCTCACTGGGATCCTGGTAGCCAGGCCCCAGTGCTCATAGTGAAAACACTATGTTTTCAGTATGGTTGTTATGTGTCACTGGGATCCTGCTGGTCAGGACCCCAGTGCTCATAAGTTTGTGGCCTATATGTATGTGTCACTGGGACCCTGTCACACAGGGCACCAGTGCTCATAGGTGTGCATGTACATGTTCCCTGTGTGGTGCCTAACTGTCTCACTGAGGCTCTGCTAACCAGAACCTCAGTGGTTATGCTCCCTCATTACTTTAAATTGTCACTAACAGGCTAGTGACCATTTTTACCAATTTACATTGGCTTACTGGAACACCCTTATAATTCCCTAGTATATGGTACTGAGGTACCCAGGGTATTGGGGTTCCAGGAGATCCCTATGGGCTGCAGCATTTCTTTTGCCACCCATAGGGAGCTCTGACAATTCTTACACAGGCCTGCCACTGCAGCCTGAGTGAAATAACGTCCACGTTATTTCACAGCCATTTTACACTGCACTTAAGTAACTTATAAGTCACCTATATGTCTAACCTTTACCTGGTAAAGGTTAGGTGCAAAGTTACTTAGTGTAAGGGCACCCTGGCACTAGCCAAGGTGCCCCCACATTGTTCAGAGCCAATTCCCTGAACTTTGTGAGTGCGGGGACACCATTACACGCGTGCACTACATATAGGTCACTACCTATATGTAGCTTCACAATGGTAACTCCGAATATGGCCATGTAACATGTCTATGATCATGGAATTGCCCCCTCTATGCCATCCTGGCATTGTTGGTACAATTCCATGATCCCAGTGGTCTGTAGCACAGACCCTGGTACTGCCAAACTGCCCTTCCTGGGGTTTCACTGCAGCTGCTGCTGCTGCCAACCCCTCAGACAGGCAGCTGCCCTCCTGGGGTCCAGCCAGGCCTGGCCCAGGATGGCAGAACAAAGAACTTCCTCTGAGAGAGGGTGTGACACCCTCTCCCTTTGGAAAATGGTGTGAAGGCAGGGGAGGAGTAGCCTCCCCCAGCCTCTGGAAATGCTTTGTTGGGCACAGAGGTGCCCAATTCTGCATAAGCCAGTCTACACCGGTTCAGGGACCCCTTAGCCCCTGCTCTGGCGCGAAACTGGACAAAGGAAAGGGGAGTGACCACTCCCCTGACCTGCACCTCCCCTGGGAGGTGTCCAGAGCTCCTCCAGTGTGCTCCAGACCTCTGCCATCTTGGAAACAGAGGTGCTGCTGGCACACTGGACTGCTCTGAGTGGCCAGTGCCACCAGGTGACGTCAGAGACTCCTGCTGATAGGCTCCTTCAGGTGTTAGTAGCCTTTCCTCTCTCCTAGGTAGCCAAACCCTCTTTTCTGGCTATTTAGGGTCTCTGTCTCTGGGGAAACTTTAGATAACGAATGCAAGAGCTCATCCGAGTTCCTCTGCATCTCTCTCTTCACCTTCTGATAAGGAAACGACCGCTGACCGCGCTGGAAGCCTGCAAACCTGCAACATAGTAGCAAAGACGACTACTGCAACTCTGTAACGCTGATCCTGCCGCCTTCTCGACTGTTTTCCTGCTTGTGCATGCTGTGGGGGTAGCCTGCCTCCTCTCTGCACCAGAAGCTCCGAAGAAATCTCCCGTGGGTCGACGGAATCTTCCCCCTGCAACCGCAGGCACCAAAAAGCTGCATCACCGGTCCCTTGGGTCTCCTCTCAGCACAACGAGCGAGGTCCCTCGAATCCAGCGACTCTGTCCAAGTGACCCCCACAGTCCAGTGACTCTTCAGCCCAAGTTTGGTGGAGGTAAGTCCTTGCCTCACCTCGCTGGGCTGCATTGCTGGGAACCGCGACTTTGCAGCTACTCCGGCCCCTGTGCACTTCCGGCGGAAATCCTTTGTGCACAGCCAAGCCTGGGTCCACGGCACTCTAACCTGCATTGCACGACTTTCTAAGTTGGTCTCCGGCGACGTGGGACTCCTTTGTGCAACTTCGGCGAGCACCGTTTCACGCATCCTCGTAGTGCCTGTTTCTGGCACTTCTCCGGGTGCTACCTGCTTCAGTGAGGGCTCGTTGTCTTGCTCAACGTCCCCTCTCTCTTCAGGTCCAATTTGCGACCTCCTGGTCCCTCCTGGGCCCCAGCAGCGTCCAAAAACGCCAAACGCACGATTTGCGACTAGCAAGGCTTGTTGGCGTCCTTTCGGCGGGAAAACACTTCTGCACGACTCTCCAAGGCGAGAGGGATCCGTCCACCAAAGGGGAAGTCTCTAGCCCTTTTCGTTCCTGCAGAAACCTCAGCTTCTTCTGTCCAGTCGAAGCTTCTTTGCACCCGCAGCTGGCATTTCCTGGGCATCTGCCCATCTCCGACTTGCTTGTGACTTTTGGACTTGGTCCCCTTGTTCCACAGGTACCCTAGATTGGAAATCCACAGTTGTTGCATTGCTGGTTTGTGTCTTTCCTGCATTATTCCTCTAACACGACTCTTTTGTCCTTAGGGGAACTTTAGTGCACTTTGCACTCACTTTTCAGGGTCTTGGGGAGGGTTATTTTTCTAACTCTCACTATTTTCTAATAGTCCCAGCGACCCTCTACAAGGTCACATAGGTTTGGGGTCCATTCGTGGTTCGCATTCCACTTTTGGAGTATATGGTTTGTGTTGCCCCTATCCCTATGTTTCCCCATTGCATCCTATTGTAACTATACATTGTTTGCACTGTTTTCTAAGACTATACTGCATATTTTTGCTATTGTGTATATATATCTTGTGTATATTTCCTATCCTCTCACTGAGGGTACACTCTAAGATACTTGGCATATTGTCATAAAAATAAAGTACCTTTATTTTTAGTATAACTGTGTATTGTGTTTTCTTATGATATTGTGCATATGACACTAAGTGGTACTGTAGTAGCTTCACACGTCTCCTAGTTCAGCCTAAGCTGCTCTGCTAAGCTACCATTATCTATCAGCCTAAGCTGCTAGACACCCTATACACTAATAAGGGATAACTGGGCCTGGTGCAAGGTGCAAGTACCCCTTGGTACTCACTACAAGCCAGTCCAGCCTCCTACAGGTACCACTTGTAGGAGCAGGAGTATCTCCGGAGACTCACGGTGCTGGCAGAGAGAAGTCTTTGCTGTCCCTGAGATTTCAAACAACAGGAGGCAAGCTCTAAATTAAGCCCTTGGAGATTTCGTCACAAGATGGAAGGCACACAAAGTGCAGTCTTTGCCCTCTTACTCTGGCAGAAGCAGCAACTGCAGGATAGCTCCACAAAGCACAGTCACAGGCAGGGCAGCACAGCTCTTCAGCTCTTCTCCAGGCAGAGGTTCCTCTTGGTTCCAGAAGTGTTTCTAAAGTCTGTGGTTTTGGGTGCCCTTCTTATACCCAATTTCTCTTTTGAAGTAGGTCTACTTCAAAGCAAAGTCTCTTGTGAATGTGAAATCCTGCCTTGCCCAGGCCAGGCCCCAGACACTCACCAGGGGGTTGGAGACTGCATTGTGTGAGGGCAGGCACAGCCCTTTCAGGTGTAAGTGACCACTCCTCCCCTCCCTCCTAGCACAGATGGCTCATCAGGATATGCAGACTACACCCCGGCTCCCTTTGTGTCACTGTCTGGTGTGAGGTGCAACCAGCCCAACTGTCAAACTGACCCAGACAGGGAATCCACAAACAGGCAGAGTCACAGAAATGGTATAAGCAAGAAAATGTTATCTTTCTAAAAGTGGCATTTTCAAACACACAATCTTAAAATCAACTTTACTAAAAGATGTATTTTTAAATTGTTAGCTCAGAAACCCCAAACTCCACATGTCCATCCGCTCCCAAAGGGAATCTACACCTTAATCAGATTTAAAGGTAGCCCCCATGTTAACCTATGAGAGGGACAGGCCTTGCAACAGTGAAAAAACAAATTTAGCAATATTTCACTGTCAGGACATATAAAACACATTACTATATGTCCTACCTTAACCATACACTGCACCCTGCCCTTGGGGCTGGCTACCTAGGGCCTACCTTAGGGGTGTCTGACATGTAAGAAAAGGGAAGGTTTAGGCCTGGCAAGTGGGTACACTTGCCAGATCGAATTGGCAGTTTAAAACTGCACACACAGACGCTGCAGTGGCAGGTCTGAGACATGATTACAGAGCTACTTATGTGGGTGGCACAACCAGTGCTGCAGGCCCACCAGTAGCATTTGATTTACAGGCCCTGGGCACCTCTAGTGCACCTTACTAGGGACTTACTAGTAAATCAAATATGCCAATCATGGATCAACCAATCAACAATACAATTTACACAGAGAGCATATGCACTTTAGCACTGGTCAGCAGTGGTAAAGGGCTCAGAGTTCAAAAGCCAACGGCAACAGGTCAGAAAAAATAGGAGGTAGGAGGCAAAAAGACTAGGGATGACCCTGCATAAGCAAAAAAGTCCATCACTTGTGGTGTACTACCAACCACCTCAGCTAATAATCCACTTTCTCACACACACACACACAGAAAGACCACTACCCCAGACTATGCGGTACCCTCCGGGCTATATGACTGAGCGTGAATGCATTCTTTGGCCCCAACATACCCATGTTCCATGATCTCCTTTAAACACCTCCTCAGGCTGTTTGTTCTACAACATGACTTTAATGATTTTATTTGTTACCCCTTCTCCATGTACATACTCTTGTTTCTGCAACTTTTAATTTGACATGTATGGCGCCTACGCCATTTATGGCAAACATACTGCATTCAATACTGACATTAAGGGACTCTGGGTCAACTTTCATTTGCTTCTTTAGCTATAGAACCTTCAGGCCATGGTTTGAGACATTGTCAATTACATCTTGGATCCGCCCACAGGAGTACTTTAATGTCACCATTTTTAGGTCGAGCCTACCAGACATCAAAAGCTAACTGGTTGCAAAAGACCTATTGCGGTCTTACCAAGAACTTAAATTTGCCCATTGCTTTCCACTGGTTGGCATTATTGTCACTCTCGCTTGCTTATTACATGGCTTTCCTTGTGCCAGCATGTCCATCTTGTGTTTGCCTCTCCCCTGGAGCATAGCCTCTTCACCGCCTTTCTTATTGGCTGACCTCTATCCTTCCACTGTACATTTTTAGGGAATGTTTTTGGTTAGTGTTTTACAGAACTCTCCTGTCCTTCAAAATGCCTACCCCGTACTCGCTCGTGTGCTTCTCTTTCTCTTGTGTGCTTCCTCCCACTCCCACTGAGTTATTCACCCCCCTGATCCCAGGGCTCTTCTTCCATGTGCACCTTTCGCTACTCACCTCGTTTTTGTTTGATCTGTTTATGGACGTTTTCATGCAGCAATATGTGACATGCACGAACATTCAAAATATAAATACCTTACATTTGCCGAGTATCTGAATAACTTGGTCGTACGTATCGTTTTTCTCTGCACAAAGTGTATGGTTGCATCGTGTGTGGAATCTTCTGCTGGTCAGCGTTATTGTGAGTCATGATTGTACATGTGGTTGCTTCAGTCGTTGCACTGTTATTTAAGATATAATACCACAGGATACATACAGTAAACAGATTCACTGGAGTAACATTAAATGCCATAACATGAAATAAAATGAAGGGGGGGTTGGGGAAGGGCAGGAGAAAACAGGGGGTAAAAGTAACTAATAACCATACCAGTCCCACAGCATTAACACGTAATGTTACAGAGTTTCCCGCCGGAGGAAAACATTTGACCCAGCAAGGTATTTGAGAGTACTAAGGGCCAGGTTCACACTCTGTTTGCACTGAATTAGCGTAATTTTTTTAATGCTAATTCAGCGCAAACTTAACTCTATATTTATACTTTGGCGCTAGACACGTCTAGCACCAAAGTTTTAGAGTTAGTCATTTTTTGCTAGCATGATCCTACCTTGCGTCAATGAGATGCAAGTTAGGCGTCCCTGGGCCAAAAATGACTCTAAGGCCCAGGTGCCTTATTTATCCTCCCGTGCAAAAATTGTGTACGGGAGGGAGGCGGGCCTAAATAATGGCGCTAAGCTTGCTTAGTGCCATTATTTAATGCCTAGGGCAGGTGTTAGGGGACCTGTGGGCCAATTTCATGGTGGAACACCATGGAAAGAACCCACAGGTGCCCAACCCATGCCTCAGGAGCAACCCCACCCACACCAGAGGGACAGCGGAGGATGGGGGACCCCATCCCAGGTAAGTATAGGTAAGTTTTATGTATTTTTTTTTAAGTGCCATTGAGGGCCCTGAAATGGGCCCCTCTACATGGCACTGGGTGCAATGGCCATGCCCAGGGGACCCTTGTCCCCTGTGCTGGCCATTGGGGTGGTGGGCATGACTCCTGTCTTTTATAAGGCAGGAGTCATGTGGTATGGGAGGTTTTGCATCGAGAAATTACACTAGGCTGGTTAGAGTCATTTGTTTTACTCTAACCACAGCCTAATGTCATTTTTCAGTGCAAAACCCCCTTCCCCCATACCACCACCACCCCCACCCGGCTAACATCATTTTCCTTGAAGTTAGCCCACCCTTAGTGCCGGCTTGCGCCATTCCTTTAAAATGGCACCCAGCTGGCGCTCTGGAATGGCGCAAGCCGGCGTTATACTTTTGACTCAAAACTGTGTTCGCGCAGTTTTGCGTGAAAAAGTATAAATATGGGCCCAGGTGTGTAAGTATTATGGGGTGTATTCTCTGTGATCATTTCAATATCAGTGTCAACATCCAGTGTCAGTTCAGTGTGTTGTATAGCGGCAAGTAGATCATGTAGGTCTTCCCTACGCAGCTCCTCACTCTCAGCTTGAGCCCATGTTTAAATGGGATGGGACCACGCCTCTACTGTTGGGGGGTCAGAGGACTTCCACCTGTCATTAATGAGGCGTTTGGCAACTTGAAAACTCAGATCTAAGAAACGTGTGGTGGCTTTGTCTTTTGTCTCTGCGGTAGACACCCAGGAGGCAACTCGCCCATGTATGCATCCTGGGCCTTTCTGTGCATATGGATAAGAGTTGCGTTACTCCATGCCAGCAGTGTTGAAGGGAGGGCAGTGCTTAATTTGTGCTGGTTGTTTCCAGGGCTGAGCACCGGCACTTATTTTTGAGGGCCGGTGCTTAGAATTCTGCCTCAAGCATTTGCAGCGAGCAAAAGACACATATTGGAAAGACGGAGGAAGAGAAAAACGAAAAAGCGTCACAAAGTAAGAAAGCAGAAAACTGCAAGAGTGAGCTGAAGGGGCAGGGAGTGGCTGTAAATGGATTAAAGAGGCCCGAGATGGCTTCAGGATTACGCTATCTCAGTATTCTGTGTTCGCACATTTAATTGCAGCAGCCGCGTGTTTAAGAGGAGGGCTTTGGGCACCGGCACGTATTTATTTACGAATTAAGCACTGAGAGAGGGGCAGGCCACAGCATGTGGAGGAGGTCAGCATCTATTTGGGTGCATCGAGGGCAGGATGCATATGTTCTATGGAAATATTGATTAATTTGGTCTGGGCTCAAAAATGCCTTATTTATAATGTAGTATTGTATAAGTGAAAATTTTGCATTATGAGGTAGATAGGTGGGGCTCGCTAATAGTGCAGCCCATTCTTTATCCGTGCAAGGTGGTGTCAAACCCGTCTCCCTCGGCTGGCGAAGGGGTGCGAGTGACGTTGCGGTATGGAGACCCTCTCTACTCGCCTTATGTTGCTCTTTCCTATGTACACTGCTTTTCCCCTCCTCAGCATCACCCTCTCCCCTGATTCGCTGCTCCACTATCCCCTCACTGGCCTCTTTTGTTTTGTTTTTTAAAATGCACTTTCACAATATATATATTTTTTTTATTTACCGATCCAAGGGGTATCCAGAATTCTGGAGCTCTAATTAAAAAAAAGGCGAACGCTGCTCGCCTCAATTCGCAATTCTGACGCATGTCATCACGTTCCGGTGCCAGTGGAATGACGCAACCACCAGCAGCAGTTACTACATTTTTCTTTATTGATGATTCTGCACACCATGGAGAAAAAGCCTGATGACGTAGAGCATTTCTAAAAGGCATTGTCCAATCAAGAGGACCTACTGGATTTGCCAATGCTCGTGAGCATCTGAAAAATGGATGCAATAGGAAAAAATTGTTGCCTTATTTTCTGTACTATACTTTTTTTATGCTTGTGTCAGTGCTCGCGCCCCAGTGCTGCCAAACAAACAAATACATTGGATTTGCCAATGCTTGTTTTCTTGGAGCATGCAACCTATGGAATGAGCTTCTAGTACACATCATTGACCTAATTTATAAAAGACTATTGAGGTCTGAACTCTGTGATTTCCTATTGTGCCTATTCCTTTAAGACAAAGTTTTGTTTTTAGTTTGTACCTATTTTATGCATGATGGTGGATGAAAGGGTCACAATACATGTAATAAACATGTCACATGCAAACTGTTTGCTTTTTGTGGCACATGATCAGCTGCTGATTTATTAAGAGCTGAGTTAAAGCTTAATTTGTAGGCTACATTGAGACTTCAGTACTTGGCTCTTTTTGTGGGGTTCTGTGTACCCACTGTACACTGCAGTTTATTTAAGCCTCTTGGGGGACAGCGATGAAATAGCATTTACAAGCCCCTTGAATTACCTGGAAGAAGTTTGTAATGTGCTAATATTAGTATTCTCAGTAATGTTCGCTTTATCAACTCAGAAGGATGAAATGCTGTATTGGTCCCTCTGTGCTCATGGTACCGAGGGCCCTGTAAGTGCCAGAGATCAGGATAACAGTGCACGGTTGGGGCTCTGTAGGCACAACACTCATCCTAGGTACATGATACAAGGATCCCAGTACAGAGGCTCCAGGGTACATTGGAAATCAGTGTAGAGGAAGTGCTTTAAATGGGCCAGTACTGAGTACTGGCACTTTTTTATTTTGCGAGGGAGAGTAACTGCACCTCTCAAGAAAAACATAATACTTTTAATTGGAGAGTACCAGCACTTCTGTTTCTCCATTTCAAGCACTGGGTATAGGTGCATTGTGAGAGATCTGTGGACTACTCAGTACTGGGATGGGCATGCAAGATGCATCAAATATACAGGAACTATTGAGCAGACCTGCCAGCTCACACTGTGCCACAGGATACTGGCTCCCTTCACCCGGTCAATAGCCGATATCCCCTCCTCACGCGGTCAATTTTTAGGGGCGAGCCTGCTACAACATGTGTCTCGTTTGCAAAACTCTGCTGTTTACTGAAAAGGGCTTGGAGCACCACCCGTTGCTTACCATTTGTTGGTTAGCGTGCCACTCTTCTTAAAAGCTTCTTCACTGTAGGCCAAGCATCATTTCCGTTCCTCTCTGTGGAGCAGGGACAAAGCAGTAATTGATTCAATTTAATCAGTGCCTCTCCGCTGTTCCCACTGTGATTGAGGGACTTCTTTTTTATTAACTTATAGGACTCTGCAAAAAGAAGGCGTGTGACTAGCATAAAGGTGCCCAGCAGGACCAACAAAATTGCAGTTTAATTTGTTCAGTTAACTTTTATTTCGCCAAGTCTTCTTTTCCCACTTTGCACTCATGTTTTGTTTTGTTTTTGGTGGTCGGAGCCGTTCTCAAAAGATGATTATCTAGTTCTAAATATTAGAAAGTGACATTGTTTCTTTATTATGTATAATTTCCAAAATTATTCTTTAACACAATCGTGCAGTACACCCCACTCCAATCCGCCCACCTCACCCCCACACCAATCCACCCCACTCACTCCAGTTGACCCCAGACCAATCCAGTACTCCCTCCAATCCAAACCACTCACCCCAATCCAATCCTCCCAACGCACCCCACTCTGCCCCACTCCAAACTTCCCCACTCCGATCCAAAACAACCTGCTCCACTCCAACCTGCCCCACTCCAGTTCAGAACAACCTGCCCTATGCCAATCTGTACAAATCTCCCCACTCCAATACCAAGCAATCTGCCCCACTCCAATGCCAAACAATATTCCCCACTCAAATCCAAAACAATGTCCCCCACCTCCAATGTGCTCTACTCCAATGCCAAACAATATTCCCCACTCCAATCCAAAACAATCTGCCCCACTCCAAAGCAACCTGCCACACTCCAAAACAATCTGCCCCACTTCAATAAACCAAATTCCAATCTGCCCCACTCCAATCCAAAACAATCTGCCCCACTCCAAACCACTCCACTCCAAAGCAACCTGCCACACTCCAAAACAATCTGCCCCACTTCAATCTGCCAAATTCCAATCTGCCCCACTCCAATCCAAAACAATCTGCCCCATTCCAGTGCCAAACAACATTCCCAACTCAAATCCCAAAAATCTGCCCCACTTCAATCTGCCAAATTCCAATCTGCCCCACTCCAATCCAAAACAATCTGCCCCACTCCAATCCAAAACAATCTGCCCCATTCCAGTGCCAAACAACATTCCCAACTCAAATCCCAAAAATGTGCCCCACCTCCAATGTGCCCTACTCCAATCTAAAGCAATCTCCCCTGCTCCAATCTAAAGCAACCTGTCCCACTCCAAAACAACCTGCCCAATTCCAATATGCCCCACTCCAATCCAAAGCATTCTGCCCCACTCCAATCCAAAGCATTCTGCCCCACTCCAGTACCAAGCAATCTGCCCCACTCCAATCCAAAACAATCTGCCCCACTCCAATCCAAAACAATCTGCCCCATTCCAGTGCCAAACAACATTCCCAACTCAAATCCCAAAAATCTGCCCCACTTCAATCTGCCAAATTCCAATCTGCCCCACTCCAATCCAAAACAATCTGCCCCACTCCAATCCAAAACAATCTGCCCCATTCCAGTGCCAAACAACATTCCCAACTCAAATCCCAAAAATGTGCCCCACCTCCAATGTGCCCTACTCCAATCTAAAGCAATCTCCCCTGCTCCAATCTAAAGCAACCTGTCCCACTCCAAAACAACCTGCCCAATTCCAATATGCCCCACTCCAATCCAAAGCATTCTGCCCCACTCCAATCCAAAGCATTCTGCCCCACTCCAGTACCAAGCAATCTGCCCCACTCCAATCCAAAACAATCTGCCCCACTCCAGTCCCAATCTGCCCCAGTCCTGTCCAAATCTGCCCCACTCCAATCTAAAGCAACCTGTCCCACTCCAAAACAATCTGCCCCACTTCAATCTGCCAAATTCCAATCTGCCCCACTCCAATCCAAAACAATCTGCCCACTCCAATCCGCCCTATGCCAATCCAAATCAATCTCCCCACTCCAATCTAAAGCAACCTGCCCCACTCCAGTCAAAAACAACCTGCCCCACTCCAGTCAAAAACAACCTACCCACTCCAATGCCAAACAATATTCCCCACTCAAATCCAAAACTATGTGCCCCCCTCCAATGTGCCCTACTCCAATCTAAAGCAATCTCCCCTGCTCCAATCTAAAGCAACCTGCCCCACACCAATCCAAAACAATCTGCCCCACGCCAGTCGCCACTCCAATCTTAAAACAACCTGTCATACTCCAGTCTGCCCCTCTACACTAGAAATTTTTCTGACTCTGCCCCTGTAACCTAGAAATTGGACTGATTGGCTGTTTTTGACCCTTTGACGTGGTAATGATGTTGTTGGGCATGGGCTGGTTGGAGGAGAGACTGATCTGCTGGTGGTCCGGGACCTTTCAGCCCTACCCTGGGTTGCCTGGAGTTGATTATGAATGGGTGGCCCCACTTAGAGGCCTGTCAGACCCCAGGTACCCCAGTCAGATGGTGCGACATGCAGTGCCTTGAAGTGGTATGCTAGGTATCTAACTCTGTATTGTCAAAATCTCACCTAGTCAGAGGTGAAAGCTTGTATAAATTAATGTTTGAGGGCACTATTTGCCAAGAACCCTTGGTGGGTACTGAGTAATGTTGGCACCAGGTGCCTGCCTCTGGGGGTGGATGTCTATAGAAATAATCTGCTGGCTACAGTACATTTGTAAAGTGTTTATCACTGGACTGACGAATGGTGGATAAATGTAATTTGGTTTATCTCGAGTCACTTGCTGTACCACCTGTGTTGTCGCAGTGTTTCCTCACGGTTATGCCTCAGCGCCTCTACGACTGCCTGCCCATTCGCTAATGAGGTTTTTGGTTGATTACTGGGGTGTCATGGTGAACAAAAGAACAATGGATTAAACCCAGATCTGTGACTGGGGGGTGAGTGAAAAGTTTCAACATTCCGTCCATCATCCTTTTGTGTTGCTAAAGTTGCCCTAAGTGGGAAGGGTATGCCGAGATGTGGGACCCTTGCTCACTGTGCCACTGGATTCAAGGTAGCCTGCCTGATGAAGGGTGATACCCTGAAACCAGACCCAGGATGCTGGTTTCCGGTCCAGGGAGAACCTGGCCTGGCAGTTCGGGCTGGACTGTTCCCCTGGGGAACAGGGTGAAGGCTGATTTGCATATGGCTGGGTCCAAACTGGGGTGGCGTGGTGAGCAAAATAATGATGGATTAAACCCAGATCTGTGACTGGGGGTGAGTGTTTGAAAAGTTTCAACACTCCGCCCATCATCCTTTTGTGTTTTTGGTTGATTAAACAGCTGCGTCTTGGTGATACCAGACATTAGGAGTATGTGTCTACTTTGACCTGAGGGTGGATGTTTATGTGGGTGGATTACCTCCTGGAGTCTCTCCATCAGCTCCGCACGCCCCCCCAGCCCCTCCGATGCCTAATTTACAGACCGCTCTTCCCAACATACACACGCCGCCTTTAGCTACGTTCATGAATCACTTGCTCCACACCTTACGCCAATCCTGATCTGCCACGTCACTGCGAAGATCCCTTGATCACTTGCATATTTGGTACCAACCTCTACCTTTTGTGCAGTTCTTCGGATAAAAGGAATAAAATAAATTACAATGAATACAAGTAAATTCCCCTGGCATCTGAAAAGGTCCCATATTAGAACTAAAAATCTGTTCTTGCAAGTAAAAATTATAAATAGGAAAAACGTGTCAAAATATTGCTAAACCGTGAAGAGAGAATGTTGTGACTGTGCCGGTTTTAAAGCTAGGAAGTGCGCCAGAAAGGCGCCTTTCCATTTATAGTCGCAGTCGAGGCGCGGCGGAGACAGGCTGGGGCGCACGTGGGATGCAGAGATGCTCTTCCGAGCCGGTGATGGAGGCAGGCGCTGTACATCTTGGATTAGACGGGCTGTCACTTGCCTGGGACATTACACAACGATGTTTAATGCTTGCAGATCTGTTCTACGCACTACTGAAGCATGTGCTGGTTCTCGTGCCTGCACGCTTCACAGCGCTAGCTTGTTCTGGAGACCAATCGGCCTACGCAGTTGGCCCTTTCCCATAAAGAATATGTAGGCTGGAAGGATGCCAGAGGAAAGATTTTGGTCTTTAGTTAAGCATTGATCTGCATAAAACGGGATTAGTGCGCCGTGTTTACACCAACATGCACTATTGAGCCGAGTCAGTAACAGTGAAGCCGATTGCCCGGGGGGGGGGGGGGGGGGGGTGGGGGGGGGGGGGGGGGGGGGGGTGACTATTCCAAAACAACAGGAGTATGTCATTTCTTAGACCTTGGGGTTTAGGGTCTTGAAGAAACGTTTCATTTTTTGCCATACGACTGGCACAGAGCCGTATACATACACACTAATATTCGGTGTACCAGGCAGTATGTCAATTATAAGGATTACAACATTTGAAGTGAATGCAGTTATGGTCTGATATTTCCTCCAATTGCAATACCCGCACTGTTTAGTCTTTTGAAAGACAAAATATATTGCTCTCTCTCGGATACCCTACCTACCTGTGGATTCCTCACCTTTTGAATATCCCAATGCACCAGCATTCCACTAAAACGTCTCTTCATTGCTCTCCACATCGACAAGGACGTCATAATGCCATGGCTCCTAGCAGCTCCGCGTGATGGCTCCTAGCAGCTCCGCGTGATGGCTCCTAGCAGCTCCGCGTGATGGCGCCTAGAAGCTCCGCGTGATGGCTCCTGGCAGCTCCGCGTGATGGCTCCTGGCAGCTCCGCGTGATGGCTCCTGGCAGCTCCGCGTGATGGCTCCTGGCAGCTCCGCGTGATGGCTCCTGGCAGCTCCGCGTGATGGCATCAGAGCCGTAAGAAGCTCTTGTCGGCATGCTGACGTCCGTTCTCGGATTTCTTTGCTGGCTTTAAATCATCAGGAGTCACTGGTGCTGTTTGCGCCCTCACCAGCGTTGGATGGCTTCATGTGGGCTTTGCATAATTCGGCTTCAGTTCCTGTGGGTTCTGTGGCTCAGGTCCGAAGTCTCCGGCGCTGCTACTGGAGTCCAGGCACAGATCCTGTAGGAAAGCTCAGCTTCTTCTTCTGGAGGAGCAATATTTATGTGACCAGCAAGATCATGACCTGGAAAAAGGTGATATAGTGTGTCACATGATCTGGATTTTGAGGAACTGGACGTGCCAAGTGGCTTGGACACTGTTGTAATGGGACTCACTTGTGCAGCGCGATGTGCGCGTTCAGCCCATCGCGCTGCACGAGAACAGTGGGCTCGAGGGAGAACGTTGGTGGGAGGCGGTTGGGAGAAGGATGTGGAGAGAGCCAGGAGACATCCCGTCTCCTATACATGTGTGTCGAGTTTACCAGGAATAATTTATTAATAAACCGTGAAGAACTCAATTCCGGTGTGATTCATCTCTACAGACACTTCCCCAGAATGGGAGTTAATGTCACCAAAAGGCACGCCTCTTCCTGACGTCATGTCATATCATGTAGTGAGAAAGAAGGCTGCAGAATTTATGGAGTTGCCCCTTCCTATGGCTGAACTTAAGCCTAATCTGTTGACAGAGGTGCTACAAACTGCCTCCTCTGTCGGAACCCACGTTACCTTTCAATGAGGCTTTATCAGACCCTGTGTTGGACGTTTGGGAGAAGGCTGTCCGCCCTGGCAGTGTCTCGACCTGTTGCCAGAAGGTACAAGACTGCTCCAAGGGATCCTTTATTCTTAAGTAATCATCCATCACCTGAAAGCTGGGTGGTGCAGGTTTCCTGTTCCTTAAAGTAGACTCCAGGGTCCTTTCTAACTTCCCCAGCAGACAGGGAGTCTAAGAAGATGGAGCAATCATGAAGGCAGTGTTTTCTTTGGGGGGTCTGGCTCTGAAGTCAGCCAGCACTACTCGACTTTTGTTCTGCTATAGTCACGCCTTGATGGATTCTGCCAGGACAGGGATTCCATTGCTGCTGAATGATGTTCAGGGTCACTTTGTAAAAGTGTTAAATGACAGCAAGGCAAGTTATCCAGTTGGGCCTGGACATGGCTGATTTCGTGGCTAGGGCAATCGCTACAAGAAGACATGCTTGGCTGAGGGGGTCTGGATTCTCACCTGATGTGCAGGCCACGCCAATGGATTTGCCCTTGGATGGTACAAGGCTATTTGGCACCAAAGATGATTCTGTCTTGGAGAAATTCAAGGACAGTAAAGGGACAGCAAGATCTTTAGGTCTTCAACATCAGTATAGAGACTACAAGTCATTTTGCAAGTTCTGGTGGGGTTTGGGCAGAGCTACTCCTTTTGTGGCAGGCAGCAGGAACAGTCCTCCAATCTGCTCTACAGGTTTTATCAAGGGCGTGGCAAGGGCAGACAATGAGGAGCCACCCATCAGCCTTCCTCCTCTTCTCCGTCCAACATCACAAGAAAGCAGCCCTAGTTTAACCTTCTTGAAGAATGCTTTGCCAGTGGGAGGAAGATTGTCCCATTTTCTACCACAGTGAATGGCCATAATATCAAAACCTGTGGATTTTGAGTATAGTAGGAAATGGGTATGCCCTGCTCTTCCAGGAATTTCTCCCACCCTTTCCTCCCCAACAAAGTTGCATCCCGAGTAACATCTTCTGCTATTTCAGCAGGAGGGTCCAATCCTTACTCCAAAAGGGTACAGTGGAGTTGGCTCCAGAGAAGGAACGTGGTCCAGGGGTTACTCCTGGTATCTCTTGATTCCAAAAATGGACAGTTGTTTGCGTCCGCCCCTAGACCTCAGGGTTTTGAATTGCTTCCGCAAGCAGGAAAAATTAAAAATGCTGACCCTGGCACAGGTGCCTCTAGTGCTGGAGAAGGAAGACTGGATGGTTTCAATTGATTTGCAGTATGTGTATTTTCACATCCCCATTCTGTAGTTGCACAGGAAGTATCTCTGCTTCACAGTGGGGGTCTGAACATTACCAGTTTGCAGTCCTACCGTTTGGTCTTCCTTCTGCACCTCGAGTCTTCACAAAGGTGATGGCGGTGGTCGCAGCACATCTCAGAAGGTGGGGAGCACTGGTATACTCTTACCTGGACGACTGGCTGATCAAAGCCAACTCTGCCGAGTGGTGCTGCGTCAATTGCAGTTCACAACTCAGTTGTACAAACTGGGCTTTTCCATCAACGTGCCAAAATCTCATCTGGAGCTCTCTCAGTACACCTTGTTTATAGGGGCAGTACTAGACTGAATTGTGCCAACTCTCCTCCTCAGAGGATTCTGGACATTCGGGCTATGGCTCCGATGTTTCAGAACGGAGCAACGGTTCCAGTCCTGAAGGTCTTGCTCGGTCTTATAGCCTCCTGCATTCTGTTGGTCACCCGTGCATTCTCCCACATGAAGGCACAGTGGTTCCTCCGCAGGTAGTGATTAAACATAATGGAGATCCCAGAGAGTTGGTCAACATCTCCAGGGACACTGCAGCGGATCTTTGATGGTGGGGTGTGGATGGCAGTCTGTCTCAAGGGAAGCGTTTTGTCCTTCAGCTCCAGTGGCCACAGTGATCACAGATGCCTCCACTCTAGGGTGGGGAGCTCATCTGGGGAATTTGGAGTCAAAGGACTTCGGTCTCCGGAAGAGAAATTGTTTCATATGAATATATTGGAATTACGAGTGATACGTCAGGCTCGCAAGTCTCTCCTCCTTTCCATTTGTGGTCAGTCAGTGCAGGTCTTGACGAACAAGTTACTTACCTTCTGTAACTCCTTATCTGTTAGAGACATTTTCTGGTTGCAGATTACTTACCTTTGAGTTCTCTGCAGGCGTCAGACTGGATCCGGAAGATTTTTGTGAGCAATACGCCATGTGCGCCATTAGGTGGCGTTGAATGGCTCTGTACCAGATATGACGTTGTTGGTGTTATGTAGGCGCCACATCAGTGTACTGATGTCAGTTTCTTTTTACGACTTTCCACGCCAGAAACGCAGAGCCATATAGAAACTGTCTACTTGTGCGTCAAAACTAAGGACCTGAAAGGGGAGTCCCTGCCTCTAGAAATCAGTCTGCAGAGCGGGGAGGATTAGTAGGTCGGTAAGGTATCTGCAACCAGAAAATGTGTCTGCCAGATAAGGCATTACTGAAGGTAAGTACCTTGTTTATCTGATAGAGGCTTCTATTTGCAGATTCCTTACCTTTGAAGAGATACCAAAGCAGTACCATCCCCCGGAGGTGGGTCTGCGAACTAAGATCATACTAGAAAGTCCTGCAGGACCAAACGGGCAAAGTGCCTGTCTCTTTGGACCGGACTGTCCAGGCAGCAGTGATTAGTAAACGTGTGCAGACACCCTCGTTGCTGCCTGACAAATGTCCAGGACTGGACCTTCGCGTGGTAGCGCAGTGGTCGCAGCTTTTGCTCAGGTAGAATGAGCATGCAAACCCTCCGGGGGACTGCTTCTTGGCCAGTGCGTAACAAACCTTAATGTAGAGTACGACCCATCTAGAGATAGTCTGCTTCTGCACTGCCTGACCTTTCTTTGCACCCAAATAACCAACAAAGTGTTGGTCGTCCACCTAGAACTCTTCTGTACGATCAAGGTAGAACGCCAACACTCTTTTTGGGTCCAGGCGGTGGAGTTTCTCCTTAGAAGGATACAGGTGTGTGTAAAACATAGGCAAGGTGATGAATGGCCTACATAAAAGGGCGTCAACACTTTTGGCAAAAAGGAAGCCCTAGTGCGCAGCACTACTTTGTCAGGATAGATGGGAAGGTAGGGCGGCTTAGATGACGCTCGCAGCTCACTCACCCTGCGGGCCGAGGTATTGGCCACAAGACAGGCTGTTTTTAAAGTGAGAAGCCTGCGAGGACAATTGTGGAGAGGCTCGAAACGAGTGCACATCAGAATGTGAAAAGCAAAAACTAAATCCCATTGAGGCACAATAAATGGACATAGAGGAAACTTAAGTTTAAGCCCTTTAAGGAACCTATTTACAATAGGGGACTTTAACAAAGAAGGGTGATCAGGCAACCTCAAAAAAGCAGAAATTGCAGACAAATGACCCTTGAGAGTGCCCATATCAGAGCCCTGCTAGGCCAAAGAAAGTATGAACAACAGAACCTCAGAGAGAAGGGCAGAAACTGAGTCAACAGACTTGTCTGTGCACCATGCCACAAATTTCTTCCAACGACAGGTGTATACTGTTTTGTTGGAGGGATGCCTTGCTGCCAAGACAACATTGCAGATTTCGGGTGGAAGGTCAAAAGCTGTCGCCACTAAATCTCCACACAAGAAGGCAGAGAGTGGACAGGTTTGGGTGTAGAATCCTCCCCTGCTGTTGCGACAGAAGATCCTCCTGAAGGGGCAGTCTGACCGGAGGATTGATGGACATGCTCCACAGCTTGGGATACCAGACTCTCCTTGCTCAGTCCAGAGCCACAAGGATTACTTGGGCCAGTCTTTTTCAGAACTGAGGGAAGATGTGGTACAGACGGAAAGGCATACAGGAGGCCTGAGTTGCACTTAAGACTAAGGGGCAGATTTAAGAAAAGTGGCGCTGCCCTTGGTGCCACTTTCCTTGCGCCCCTTAGGCCCCCTTTCGCCACCATGTGTTTAAAATACGGCACACCATGGCGCAAGGTAGGGGACAATAGTGTCAATTTTTTGACACTATAGATGTACTCCTGCAGAGTACATAGGGGCCCATTATAGATAATAGAAGCCCCCTTTTAACGCATGCTCTGAGTAGGCGTTAAACTTGCTGAAAAGAAATGGCGCAAGGAAATGTTAGATTTCCTTGTGCCATTTTTTTGGCTCCCCTATTGGGGGAACACCCCCCTTGCATACATTATGCCTGGCACAGGCATAATGTGGTGCAAGGGTTTATAAAGTGGCGCAATGCATGCATTGCACCACTTTGTAACTGTGGTGTGGGGAAAATACCACTTTAGCGCCGCCTTAGTGTAAAAAAAATGATGCTATGGCGGTACTACGGTCGCGCTAGGGGCTCTTAAATCTGCCTCCTAAGGCATCTCTGAGTGATTGCCATCTTGGAAACTCCAACGCGCAATACTGCTGATGTAGCACGTTCTCTGTGGAGGCGAACAGATCTAACCAAGGCTCTCCCCACTACTGAAAGAGACCTTGCACCACCTCCGGATGGAGATGCCATTCGTGATCCGGCAGGCATTTTCGGCTGGATTTGTCTGCTCTAACGTTTAGAGAGCCCCCCTAGGTGTTGAACCACCAGGGATATGCCCTGCTTTTCCAGCCACGTCCAGAAGCATAGAGGCCCTTATTTATACTTTTTTAGCACCACATTTGCGCCGCTTTTTGACGCAAAAATGACGCAAACTTACAAAATACAATTGTATTTTGCACGTTTGCGCCATTTTTGCATCAAAAAATGACATATACGCGGCAGTAAAAAAGTATAAATATGGGCCAGTCTCTCTTGAAAAAGGGTTTACGACTCCACCCCACCCCGCTTGTTGCAGTACCACATGGCGGTGATGTTGTCCGTGAACACTTGCACTGTCTTCCCCTTGACAGAGGGAAGAAATGCTTTCAATGCCAGCCGGATTGCACAGAGCTCCATCAGGTTGATGTAGAGTCTGGATTACGCTGAAAACCAGATGCCTCTGAACTCCACCTCTCCCAGATGGTCGCCCCATCCCAAGAGTGACATCTGTCACTGCTGCCATATCTGGTTGGGGAGGGAGAGGGATCGGCCTCTGACCCTATCGTGGTCTGTGAGCCACCACTGCAGATCTTGCACCTCCGAAATCAGGACCTTGTCGGAGAGATTCCCCTGATGCTGCACACACTGGAACTTTAGGTCCCACTGCAGAGTCCACATATGCCATCTGGTATGTGTCACCAGCAGGATACAGGAGGCCATGAGGCCCAGCAGCCTCATTTTCACCAAAATCCAGGATAGAGGTTGAAACATCGGTATTATAACCCAAATATTCTGGACTCGCTGCTCGGGAGGATAAGCCCGAAAGTGCACTGTGTCCAGAACTGCTCTGATGAAAGGGAGCACCTGAGAAGAAGTCAGGTGTGACTTCGGCCCGTTTATAGTGAACCCCAGTGAATGGTGGAGGTTCCCGTAGTCTGGAGGTGGGAGATGACAGCCTGGGGCGAAGTCGCCGAGAACAGGCAGTCGTTGATATAGGGGAAGATTGAAAACCCTGATCTGCGCAGATAAGCTGCAACCACTACCATCACCTTTGTAAGGCCCGGATATGGTGAAGTGAGAGTGGTTGTGGCCTAAGTAATTTCTGTGGCCGGCAGGATGGGGACATGAAAATACGCATCCTCCAAGTCCAACGCTACCATCCAGTCTCCTGGGCCCAGGGCGGACAAGACCTGAGCCAATGCGAGCATCTTGAACTTTTTGGGGACCAGAATGTAGTGGGAATAGAAACGGCAGCCTACATCTGACACTGGAACCCTCTCTTTAGCTCCCTTGGCCAAGAGAGGTGTAACTTCCTCACGGAGAAGCCCCAAGTGATCCTCCATCATCTGATTGTAGGATGGTGGTTTGGATGGAGAGGTAGTGTTGAAGGGGAGGGAGTAGCCCCTTCAGGCTATCTGCAAAACCCACCTGTCTGAAGTGAGGGATTGCCAGTAGAGCAGGTGATAGTGAATCCTGCCACCACTCTGTCCTTGGTGGTGGGGAGGTAGACGCGGCAGGTATAGAGACTGCTGCGGTGGGAGGGCAGCGGACTGACAAGCTCGCCGGCCACCTGATCCATGAGGTCGGTGGGTCCCTCAGCCACGCAGAGGTAGTGCTGCATGCACGGCATGGTGGCTGTTGGGAATGATCATGGTTGAACGCCCCTTCTGTAGCCGCAAAAGGCACTCTGAGGGGGGCGAGGGGCCGCTGTGAAGCCCAAGGACCTGGCTGTAGAATGAGAATCCTTTAAGTGCTCAAGCGTCGAGTCTGCCTTGGCTCTGATGAGACGGATACCATCAAAGAGCATGTCCATCAAAGAAGCCTAGACATCCTCAGCTAGGCGTGATGCCAAAGGGCAACTGTTGAAGAAACCGCTCTACCTAGCGCCTGGGTCATGTCAAGTACGCAGTGAATTGTGAACTTTGCTGCATCTCTCCCATCGGCAACAGCCTGAGAGAATACAGCCCGCACCTCCTCCAAGACCTGTGATAGCACTTGCGCAACCGTATCCAACAACGTGTGGGAATAATGGCCCAAAAGAAACACAGTGTTCATGGGCCGCAATGCAACGCTGGCAGTAGAAACATCTTCATCCCAAGTGAGTCCAACCTTTCAGATTCCCTATCCAGAAGAGCAGAAAGGAACGCGCCATGGGAGGTAGAGGCTTGGACCACCAAGCTCTCGGGTTGGGGTGCTGCGTCAAGAAACATGGGTCCCCGAGTGTGTGGCGATGGCAGCCGTCCTGTTCACAGGAGCCGCTCAGCTGGGTTTGGACCAGGTACCCAGTAGTACGTTAGTGTGGGCATCACTGAATGGCAGCAGGGGTTCTGAGGTGGAAGCTCCCAGGTGCAGCACCTCTGTCAAGAGATTGGTTTTGATGGCCACTGAGGGCAGATGAAGGTCCAGGATCTCAGCTGACCTCTTCACCATCACAAGAAGAAGCTTCCTCTTCCTTAGCCGCGGTAGTGGTAGAAAGCATGGCAGTATCTGGAGAAGTGTCTGGTCCGCTGGCCTCATCCAAGTCTTCACTCCAGTCCATCTCTTCATATGGCTGGCATTCTAAAGGGTCCTATTCATTCCTAAAGCCTAGCCCTTAAGAATAGGGCTCAGGAGTTCAAAGAGGAGACAAAGCTTCTGCCGGCGCCATACATCGCCCGTCCATCTCTGTGTTGGAAATCACAATTGTTATGATACTGCCCGTGGGTGCAGATTGCGCCAGAAGCATCAGGACCAGCGTCGGGGAGGGTAGAGGTGGTACGACAGGCGCGATCCGGAGCCACAGCATGGAAACTGAAGAGGCCCCCTCCCACCCAGCAGGGTCGGCCTGCCCAAAAATGGCCTCATAAAATTCTAGAAGTTGGACAGGGGTCGCGCTGGCTCCTGGAAACCCGGGGAGGCGTGGTGTTGGCCCAGGCACAGCTTCCGCAGAAGGAGGCCTAGAGCATCAACGCTCCCTTGTCTTCTCAGCCAATGGACGAGGAGAAGTCGAAGAGCACTTCGACTTCTCATTTTTTTTTTCTTATGTCTCGACTTACCAGATCGCCCTGAGGACTTGGAATGGGATGACTTTGGCTTCTGCAACCGGTCCTGGGACCCTCCTCTCGACCAAGACCTCGACTTGCGCAGAATCATGTGCCGGGCTGCCATCAGCTTTAGGGAACATCAAAGCCTTTGGATGCCTGGCACTCGGAGCACGACTTCGGGTCATAGTCGCACTCCAGACACCTAAGACAGACAAGGTGCCGATCCATCATGGACATTCCCCGATGACAGGATCTGTAGGACTTAAATCCTGTCTTCCTAGAAGAGAAGCCATCATCGATACACAAGGAGAAAATTCTCGAAAAAGTCTTGACAAAAAGTTGAAAATGTCCAGTCAAAAACTGACTAAGGGGTAGCTCTCTTTGGATCAGCCCTGTCTGGCGTGGCAAGAAAAGAAATGTCAGTGTGCCTGGGTGTTGCCGGACTGCAACATCACTTCCGGCGCAGACGACTGACACGGAGTTGGTCAATGCCACCTGCCTGCGCGCAAGGGTACTTCTCATGAAAATCTTTCTGATCAAGTCTTAAGCCTGGGGAGAATTCAAAGGTAAGGAATCTGCAGCTGTCTCTATGAGATATAGAATCTCGAATGCAAAATAAAACACATTAAAAAAGCTATTTTTATATTTTAGATATTTGTTGCAAAAAGATACTAAAAGGAGGTTAATACAAGTTTTTTTTTTTAAAGGCACAGTAGAAACATGCAGAAGGAGTCTAACTCTTCTACAATTACAGAAGAAGGGCAAAATATTATGCTCCATGACCTCACCTAAATTTTCCATTGGCTGTGGGCTCTAGCAGCAGGCACTGTGACATCACAACTGTACTATAATAAGTTATTACAGTTGAGTTCTGACCTAATTTCTTTACAATCGGCCACTGGGTGCGTCATTGGTCACCCACGATGAAGAAATTTGAGACGGTCATCTATCAGTCAAAAACTGCATTCTCTACCAATGTTGGATTCTGTAGAATATATACACAAACCCAATACTATTTATTATTTCAGCTAAACTAACAAGTAACCTGTCCTCTGCCTATAAAAACACATAAAAACAAAACCTATACTTGATGACAATATGGTAAACTCAGATGTCGCCACGGACACAGTGCTGAAGATGCCAGCTGAAGGAGGGTTTCCTTTTGGTTGGACAGTTCTTCAGAGTACAGTCACTTCTAGTTGTAGCCCTGGTTGTCATCCAAAAGTATATGTTTTATTTAAAGGGTGAAAGCCTGGCGTGCAGCCCCCTGTCCTATAAACAGAGTAGGGCTGCCTTATGGGAAGAGTAACGCAAAGTAGCAAAGCGGCTTATCTGGGGCAGTGCTATATAAATACAGATTCCATGCCATACTTGATTAATCTGCGCATTAGCAGGAGATGTGAAGCAGCTGCGGTTCGACCACAGTAACTTATGGTGGAACGATACCTACAGGTGTGATCTAGACCAGTTTACCTTACACAAGTACTCTACATACACTCATACCCTAAAGATGGGCTCTCTCAGCAAAGACTATGCCCTTGCTTGATAGACTGTCGACCAAACTGGTTTGAGAAAATGTATGGTTATCTAGAACTCCAACAGAAACCAATAGTTTGAGGGCAGCCAGTTTCCTCATTTTAAGGTTTGGGCTTGACAGTGCAGCTGTCTAAAGAGACCTAGGGCCGTATTTATAGGCCCCTCGTGCCACTTTTTGTGACGCTCCTGTTGTGCTAAGCACAGCGACGTATTTACAAGGTGGCGTTAAGCCACTTTTTGTGGCCTACGCCACCTTGTAAATACGGCCCCTTCCCATGCAGTATTGTGCGTGGAAGGGTCGTTCAATGGTTGTTGCTGTGGGCATGCCACAGCAACACCCATTGCATTTTGACGCTGCCTCAGATTTATAAAATTTCGTAAACCTGAGGCAGCACCAAAATCTAACACCACCCCCAGGTGCAACGTTTTTTGCTTTTTCTATGCGTGCTGTATTCTGCCACACACATAGAAAAAGCATAATGCCAGAAATGATTGTTTATGTGTGGGAAGGTGTCCCTTCCTGCACATAAACAATCATTTGAAAATGAAACTTTGGCACTTCTGTATGTGCTGCATTGTGAAGCACGCACAGAAGTGCCAAATCGCCATAAGTGATTGTTTATGTGCAGGAAGGAACACCTTCCTGCACATAAACAATCACACCCCTCAACGCAGACATTGTTGTACAATGGTGCAAGGATGCCAGCGTTGGCAGCTAAATTTAGCACCAGTGCACAGGGAAACAGTGGTGCGTCGTATTCCCTTAAATATGGTGCTGCCCTGCGTTTCTAAAGTGACGCAGTGTGGCGCTGCCAATTTTGGCGCAGCACAGCGCTTTTGTTTAAATCTGGCCCCTAATGTTTCCAATTTGCAGGCAGCATGCTTTGCCCCGTCTCCCTCGGTCCCCTTCAACACTGGCTTTTTTTACTAGACTTTTTCAGCATTTGACTAGGCTTTGTCAATCGCATTTTAGCTGAGCCCACAGTAGTTTTTTCACCTAAGGTTACATCCTTCCAGCTCAAATGCACTGCAATGCATGTAAGACTAGTTTACATCTCAAGGCCAATGACAATGCACAAATACACCCTACTGTTTCTTTGCCAATGCTTGTTCACTTTCAACCTGGATAAAAATGCACATTGATTAGTCAAAGGAACATGTTTTAGGCAATAAAGCTGTCAGCCAATAATTGCATTTTCTTCAAATTTTGTTATCCATGAAATTTATTGCACTGTGAGATGCCATCCTCCACTTCATTATCCAACCATAAGTGCTCATGAACGGGAGAGGGTTTGTCCTCTATGCACAATTACACTCAGTTATCATTGCCTCATGGAGAAAACACCCGAAAGAACAGAAAATCAAAACTGTAATAGGTGTCTACAAATCTACTACCCGAGTAATTACTACCCTCTCATAGGAAAAAAGTTCAATACAGTGGACTTTTTAAGTTAGAAAATAAAACCTTAAAACTTTGTTAAAAGCTGCATTTGCATGAGTGTACGATCATAAATCTGTTTTATGTGAACAACGTACTTCACAAAATGAAAATAAAAAGTATGTACAACATATTTGGTCACTTTTACATTTGATATCTACAGCTGCAAAGTTCTGAAGCTTGTTTGCCCACCGTCTCTCTTGGCGGATCACACTTTGTTTCTCTTTTAGCACAAGGCCCTCCTATGGCACCAGCATCTCTGCTCAAGGGCAGTTGCATTTTAATTTACAGTTATGGCTCAAAAAGCACACCACTGCCACAATGGCTTCCAAATCCTTCATTTGAGCAGGAGCTGCACATTTCCAGCAAATCAAACGTATGGCTATTATCAACCGGGAAACATTCCACCAAGGTTCCCCTGTAGCTCTTTATCCACATTCAGTCCACGCGGGAAGAGTGTTATTATTTCATCCAGAGATGAAATGTCATTCGGAGCATTCTGTGTATATCTTTTCACATCTTCGTCATGCACACATTTTCCCCAACCAAACTCCTTCCAAATAATTCCTCAATTGCCATCCCGCGCCCATCTTCTGCACATGGTGTCATCACCAGTTTAGCAGATAAACTATCCAGTTGTGCTTTGAAATCTCCATAAATATAGACGTAAATATATTTTTACAAATATATATTTTTTATAAGTGCAAAGAAAAGTTGTGTGTGGCTCCAGTTGGTCCTAGAGTTGAAAACTCAGTTTTAACGTATACACAATCAGAACCCTTTCTCGTCTTGTCAATCTCCAGTTTCATCTGCTCCCTTCTCGGGGATGGCTTCCAAGCTTCGTCGTGGTTTTGCCGCCTCAGCTGCTCCTGTGCCCGGTTTGTTTAGTCCACACGAAAGGGCAGCATAGTGGGTTTGTTTAAGGTTGTCCATGGTCTCCGTCTTCGCATATTTCAAGAGATCTGCCTGTCCCTGTAAGGAGAAACAAGGTTAAAATATGAATTAAGAGGCAGTGACCAATTGTTAAGTGCAGGATTGTCATTAACAACAACAGACCAGAAACATATAAAAGTGACAATAATAGTAAATCTTACCACTGATATTACAAATAGCATTGTATGCAATAGAAGTAACAGGAATGCTAGTAGTTAACTTTTTTTTTTATATATGTCACTTACTACCACAGTTTTACCATTTCTTACTGCTGTAAAAGGGAGGTACTACTATTATCCAGTCTCCCATCTGTAAAATAGCCTTTCCATCCTAAAGAAAGAAGCGTAGTAAACCTATCATGAAGCTTTAAAAATTCCAATCGAATTATAAACTGTCTCGAGACTGATTTATTACAACGTTGCCTAACTTGGAGTTAAAAAGTTTAACTTGACCTGCATATTTTTAAAGTTTGGTTTACTTAGTAGGAATGGATGGACTTTAAGTCCTCCTTTTTAAGCATTCCCAATTTAAAACAATTTACTTCAGGCACATGCAGATGAAGGGCCTGATTTTGATTTTGGTGGGTGTGTTACTTCGTCACAACGGGGACGGATAGCCCATCCGCTGAAATATAAATCCACTATATCTGATGTGATTTATATTTCGCCGGAAGAGATATCGGTCACCATTGTGACGGAGTAACCGTCTGCCAAAATCCAGCTCAAAGTAATTCATCCAAGGTGATATGAGGAAAGGCGTATTATATCACCCAAAATATAGCATCCTACAATAAGAAGAGGTTTCAAATCCTTGCACTGTAAATGTCAGGACAATCGTGGATACATCAGCTCTTTCTGGGGATCTTCCGGATAATGTGTAACCTACTGACAAGACCTATACAGTTAAGGACACGCCAAGCCAAGATTCATAAGACAATAATGCTGAGGTCACACGTTATCCAATATGGCGTGACAAAAATATGGACTGAGTTCAACATCTACCTGTGATGATTGGATGATTCCTAAAGGTTACTGGGCCTTCTCAAAGAGAGGCAGACCAACACACAATACCAGGGATTGCAATATGTAATTAGCACAATATGGAATATAACAATGGGACCGTACATGTTCAGTTAGGTGCAACTGGGCTCATAAAGATGAAAGCCTAGATGTAAGTAGGTTTGATGCCTTTGAAGGTGATAGCACAGACCACGAGTGCAGGACCATCTTTGCCATGGTGTGGGCACTAAGAAGGAAGTACTGCTAATTTGGTGGCATCACTGAAGGGTTTTTAAGTTGCAGCCTACCAGACAGCACAGCTGTCTGGTTTGTTAAAGGCATCTTGGGGATTTCTGAAAGTTGACCTAGGAATGCATTCCGTTCCTTGATTACCATTGGCTTTGTGGTTTGTAACTCACGCTTTCTGGCTTTTTATTTGCTGACTTTAATTGCTTTAGGCTCTCCAGGTTCAGTTTGTCTCGCCCGTGTTTTCTGTGTCCTTCCACAAACTCGCGTTCTGTTAACAGGCCCTTAAATCTTGTTCTTATCTCATCCCATTTGCCGTGCATTCAAAGACCGAAGCCAAATGTCAGGCGCTGTCTTCCAATGTTTACTTTTCTTTCTCTGACTTCAAAAGGAAAGGATTTATGTGACAATCATGCAGCATACTGCAGGTAGGAAAGAGGTTTTTTTTCTACCACATGACAACGTTTAAATGAACCATGGCAGTATTTAACAATATATCAGAATTATGAATGCACAAATGAAGCATATTTTTTTTTATTTCTTAAGTGCGTTGGAAACAAATACTTTAATATGATCAAACATGTCATTACAATAGGTGATGCAATTTCCACACATTTGACTGTACACTGTATAGTTTTTATTAGTAAAACTGTATGTCTGTTCAAATGTAATTGTCATTTCAATTGAAAATGTGTTGTCTGTAATGGCAGCGTGCTACCACACCATGAATAATCCACTCTACCTGGTCCCACTCTATGCCACTGCGCTCTACACCACACCAATCGCCACTGAACAACTCCACTCTACACCAGTGTACTCTATGCCAATGCACTTTATTCTCTAATACTCAACTCCATGCCCCTGCACTCTATGCAAAACGCCACTCTAATCTACTCTGCAACACTGCACTCTATGCCAGTCTACGCAACTGCACTCTACCCTTCACCACTCCACTCTGCCACTTCACTCTACTCTGAAGCAATCTACTCTACGCCACTGCAGTCTGCGTTACTCTAATCTGCGCCACTCCACTCTATGCCAATACACTCTACACAACTGCACTCTGTCACTGCACTCTAATCTGCATCACTGTACTCCATGCCACTGCTCTCCACACCACCACACTCTGCCACTCTACTCTGAAACACTGCACTCTCTGCCACATTGCACTCTATGGCACTTTACTCTACCCTGCACTCTACGCCACTGCACTCTGCCACTCGACCCTACTCTTCACCACTCTTCTCTGCACCACTTTAATCTATGAGCCTGCATTGTACGCCGCTGAATTCAATGCCACTGTACACCACTATACTCTGCAACACTTTACGCCAATGCACTCTACACCAGTCCACTCTACGCCACTGTCTGCACGTGCCATAAGACCGGGGGATCCCCACGGTGCAGGAAGATTGGGGTGCAGAGGGGTAAGCGGGCCAGGTCACCTTGGCTATTTCTGCCAGCCAGCGTGATGCAATAAGGGTCCGCGTTCAAATTCTTGACATGCCTCTTCAAAGGTCAAGAAGCTCTTGCCGGGGTATAAATCCCCAAGCAGAGCACACCCTCCGTCCCGCCGAGCTTGGAAGGACATTGGCCCTCATTACGAGCCTGGCGGTCTGTGACCGCCAGGCTCGCGGTTGGCGGGAGCACCGCCGACAGCCCGGCGGTGCCCCGCAGGGCATTCTGACCGCGGCGCTTTGGCCGCGGTCAGTGGAGGAAAACCGGCGGTCTCCCGCCGGTTTTCCGCTGCCCGTTGGAATCCTCCAAGGCGGCGCAGCTTGCTGCGCCGCCGAGGGGATTCCGACCCCCCCTACCGCCATCCAGTTCCCGGCGGTCCGCCCGCCGGGAACCGGATGGCGGTAGGGGGGGTCGCGGGGCCACTGGCATGGGCCCCTGCAGTGCATTTCACTGTCTGCTGCGCAGACAGTGAAATACGCGACGGGTGCAACTGCACCCGTCGCACAGCTTCCACTCCGCCGGCTCGATTCCGAGCCGGCTTCATCGTGGAAGCCTCTTTCCCGCTGGGCTGGCGGGCGGCCTGAAGGCGGCCGCCCGCCAGCCCAGCGGGAATGTCAGAATTACCGCCGCGGTCTTTCGACCGCGGAACGGTAACCTGACGGCGGGACTTTGGCGGGCGGCCTCCGCCGCCCGCCAAGGTCAGAATGAGGGCCATAGTGTCCATCATTTGTCTAACAGGCTTCAACGTCCATACCGGGGGTCTCGGTGGACTAGGACCTACTTCAGCACTGTCAGTGCAAAACAATGACAGATTTTCGCTGTTTGTCGAAATATGTATGGGGTTGTCTTGAGATCCCCGCCCCCTCCATTAATAACTATGGCAGATGTTCTGCAACCACTCGTTCAGCTAGTAAATGCTTCTCCCAATCGTCTCCTGCATCTAACCATCAGGCTGTGTGCTGTAGGTGCGCAGCACAGTAGTACAGGTCGAGTCTTGGGACCTCCAGTCTCCCTTCTTCATACTGTCTGGTCAGTGTTGCCAAGGCCACCCTTCTTCGCCTGCCTGCCCACAGCAGAGACTCGAGTATGGATTTCAGCTGTCTGAACACATTTGTTGGAAGAGGGCATAGTGACTTCTGTAGGCAATATAGACATCTCAGTAGTAGCCCCATCTTTATGGACAGGGCCAGCATATTCCAAAAGGCCACCAACTTCTTTAGCGCGTCCAGGACCCTATCAATGTTGAAGCATAATGTGCTACCCGGATCCCCAAGTATCTGAATTGTCAGCTCCCATCGCAGACAGATATTTGGAAGGCAGTCCATTAGGGTTACGACCAGCGAAGCGAGTAGAAACAACAGCAATTTGGCATGGTTGAGCCAGAGGCCAGAGATGTCCCCAAACCTATCCAACAGCTACATCTCCTGAGTGTAGGCCCCAGTCCCGCAGCTCCCTGTGTACTCATATCACCAGTGGCTCCAATGCAGGTGGGAACAGGAGCGGCAAGAGCGGGCAGCCCCGTCACGTCCCACGGCCTAGGACCCACGTATCCGAGCGGCTGCGTTCCACTCGCACTCTTGACACTGGGTTAAGGGTACAACAACCATATCCATCCATGGAACTGAGGGCAAAAGTCCATGGCTCTCAGCACCTCTAGTAGATATCCCCAATCCACTGTATAGAAGGCCTTTTCCAGTTCAATGGGGACTAAAGCCATTGCTTTGTCACTGACTTTGACCTCGTGGAGGTCATGGGCTAAACGTCAGATTAATTCCAGTATTCCGACTCTGAATGCATCTGCACTGTCTTCATTTACCAGCTGTGTCATGTGGGCTGTCAATCGGATAGTGAGCATTTGACAGAGAATTGTCGTATCTGAGTTAATCATTGTAAGGGGGCCTATACGTCGCAAGCTCAGATTCATCATCTCCCAGCTCAAGGAGCCTGCATTAATCTCTCTCTCTTATGGGCGGGGGCAGTACCCCTGCATCACGTGCCTCTAGGAAGACCTCCATTAGACCCTGTGTTATCATGGTCGGGAATGCTTGGTAGAATTTCAGGGAGAAACCATTGTCTCCCGGTGCCTTGGCCCATGGCAGCGTTCTCAAAGCTGTCCTGAGTTCTTCCACTTCCAAGGGGGCTTCTAAGGCCTCAGCTGCCAAAGGCCCCAGCCTGAGGATGTCCAAGCTCTCCGAGAATGGAGCGAAACGGCTTGAATCAACAAATCTATGTCATGCTCTGTGGTGTATATCCGTTGTAGGTGATTCCGGAATGTGTCCATCACATCTACTCTAGAGGTGACCCTAGCGCCCGCAGGTGTTGTCGTGAAAGGAGGTGAGGGCTCTCTGTGCAGCATCCAGGCTTACGGCCTTCCTGATTTGTTCCCCCCCCCCCCTCTCGGTGTAGCCTTTGTCTACATTGTTTCAGCGTGTACTTGTCCAATCGGTTCCAGGTTTCGGCTATGCACCGTTCGCTCCTCCCTAAGTGCTATGGGATAAGTCAGGCCCCCACCTGCATAGAAGCCAGTACAGCTTCCTCCCTGCCCAGTTCCGCCTACAGCTGCACACACACATCATCCCCATGCAAGTGCCTCTCAGCACTGCCTTAAGGGCCTCCCATTTTGTGGACCTGTGGAGACCCGGTTAGTCTCCATATAGCCCGTTAATGACTGAGATAGTGCCTCTCACCCCGCCAGGTTCTCTAGAATGTCTAACAGCATCCTTCAGTATCCCTGCAGCATCCTCCAGTATCCCTGCAGCATCCTCCAGTATCTCTAGTTCCAAGCTCGCCCCCCCCCCCCAGTATACAAAACAGCTGACTGGGGAGTGATCTCACAAGAAGCAAGCCTGGTGTGTTACCACTGTGTCTTGTATTCGCGGGAACCCCACTACCAATTTGCCTGACATCTTCAAAGCCCCGCTCTTGCATTCCCCCTGAAGTGCTGCAGACATTTTGTGCTTAGTACCTGCTCTAGGAGGCGATGTGTTCAAATTGGTGCACAAGGCGCAGTTGAAGTCGCCCAACCATATCAGTTTATTAAGTCCTGCATCGTAGGGATGAAAGTGGGGTTGTCATTGTTTGGCGCATATGTGATTAATATGGTTAGGTCTCGTCCGTCGAGGGTTACCCATATTAGCGTACCCCTAGCGTATGTTGAATAGGAGGAATGGTAGGCCTGTCCCTGCCATTTCTTAGTCAGTTGTGGGGCCCATGCATCATCCAGGTGTGTTTCCTGCAGGCATGCTGCATTGATTTTATGTTGTTTCAGGAAGATAAGTATCCTGTATTTGTTAATATACATCCCCAATCCCCTGACATTCCAGGTTAGGATTCTGCAGTCACCCCCATCTTCCTTTGTGGTTTCTGGTATGTTAGTTCCCCCTTTGACTTCTGTTGAACTAACAACTCAAACCGTGTGAACTAAACTCCTCCCTCCCACCCATGGACAAATGTAGTGCAACCAATCGACTATCAGTGCCCGCCCATTGCTTGTGTCATGACATGCACACCTTCCCAGCCTGTCCAACTGGAACTGGCTGGCACTCTTTGCCAAGCAGCATCCCGGCCCGCCACTCACATCTACATACTTACGATTTGATTCATTCCAGTTGTTTCCGCCCTTGCCTAGCGAGTCTGCATACACTAGTTGCTGGTCTTTATTTCTCAGGGCAGTGTCCTAATGATTCTGTCTCCATGGCCAAGGTCCCTTTAAGATACTGTTACCATGTCTAAGTCTCCTGTATTGCCAGTGGCATTCTAATTCCCATCAGGCATACATCTGTCGTCTCCCCCATTCGTTCAAGCACTCAGAAGCAGACGGCATACATCACCGGTCCGCCATCTACAGTCCCCATCTCCGGGGTCATCATGGCATCTGGTACAAAGTCCAGCATAGGGCTTGGGGCCTCGATCTCAGTTCCATCAGTTTGTGACTGTGGGGCAATGCACTGTTCCATATCTTGTATATCCGCGAGGCTACCCTGCATGGTTCCATGGTCACTAATCGTCACCTTCTGTGGGTCCGAGGGGGGTGCGTCTGGGCCTACTCTCTTTGAGCAGTGTTTGTGGGGGGGAGGGCAGCTCTGCGAGGCCTCGTTTCCCCCATAGCCATCTCTGACTGCTGCCCAAACGAGGCTCCGCCGCCTCATCTCTGAGCTGTAGCCACTCCCACACCTCCTCTGGGTGATGAAAGTTTTTTGCTTTCCCTTGGAAGAAGACCTTTAGCCTTGCTGGATACAGAAGAATGTATCTTAGTTGTAATGCTCTGAGTTTTTGTTTGACGCCAAGAAAGGATTTATGCTGTTCCTAAATTTTCTTTGTGTAGTCTAGTCTTCTGGGTACATAGCTAGCTTGCTGTTGCCGAAGAGGAGGACCCCCTGTTCTCGTGCTGCATGAAGGATGTTGTCCCAGTCTGGTTAATTAAAGATTTTAGCTATGGTGGCACTGGGTGGAGCACCAGGCAGAAGTGGGCGTACCAGGGCTCTCTGTGCTCTTTCTATCATGAACAGGTCTGACCGGTCCCGCGGTTTAAGCTCAGTCTTCACCCAGTCCTTCTGGAACGTTTCTGTAGCGGTCCCTTCCACCCTCTCAGAAAACCCAAGCACCCGAATAATGCTACGGCTGGAGCAGCCTTTAACATCCTCGGCCCACCATCCCAACTCCTCTGTGGCCAGACATCTGGGCCATCTGCCGCTTTCACCTGCAGTTCCACTATCTTCCCTTCAGTGTTCCTGACTTTGTCTACAAGTCCTTCACCTGCAGTTCCACTATCTTCCCTTCAGTGTTCCTGACTTTGTCTACAAGTCCACTCGTAGGAGATTGACGTCAATAGATACCATCTCGATTTTGTATTCAAGAGCAGTCCGGGATCCCTCTGTAGCTGCCAGCAGTTCTGCCCTGGAAGGCTCAGCGTCATCCCCCAGTGTCATTGACCCTGTTTGCCATGGTATTCTCTGGGTGGGTTGGCGTGGAGTGGTATTTTGCATGATGGAGCTTGCTGAGTGCACACAGATTGGATTGTCCCCATGCTGTGTTCCGGGGTACGTTTGATTGCTCTTTGGAACCATTCGTCTTGTGTTACTGTGGTCACCAGGATCCTTTGGGGCTATGTGCAAATGTAGGTGCCTCTGCTTTATCGTGAGGGTAATTCCACCAACCAGGGGGCTGGTTTACTATTTTGGGTTGGCTCACAGGGGTTATTCCACCACCTCAATGATGTGGGGCTACAGGCCCGCTGTGCCCCCCTGCGATTAAAACCTGTCAACAGGGCAGGGACTCTCCAGGGGCAATCACCCACTCGGGGTGGACCCCTGGGGTGAGGGGGGGGGGATCAGGTCAAAGTGTACCTCTATGCTGTTTCCCGGTAAAGTCATTAGCAGCCAGAGGGGCAGCAATGTCCCATGTGTGGATCACACTCTCGTTCCACCACCGGTCTCTTTTAGGCTGAGCTCATGTGCTTTGACCGGGGCCCAGCAGGACTGGGTTCTGAAGCACTCCACCGTGTGCGGGATTGGGCCTCCAGTAGGGGACCTCCAGGGCCAAGACTGGGCCCAAACTATCTGGGTCCCAGCAGCCTATCCGCAACCAGACTGACAAAACCTGTGCAGGGTGTGCTTTCAGTTTCCCCTTGACCAATGTTGCTGGTATTGAGGATGCTGCCTTATCCGTCTGCGAGGCAATGCGTCTTTATCCCCCTGGGGGCCTCCTCACCTGGTGTGACTGGGTCGAACTGCGGGTGCAGGCCCCAGTCCTCATTGTTCCTAGCTCCATGCAGTCAGGGCCCCAGCGAGTACATGCAGTAGCACACTCCTACTGGCGAAGAAGGATCATCAGGTTGGCCACCGCAGGTCGCTCACATCCTGCCCCAGGGCCGAACACATCCACCAAGGGAGCCAGCAGGGGTCTGCTAATGCCCCCGGGGAGGCGCAGGTCACCATCCTACACGGGGTCCCCCATGTCAGTCGACACCTGGTTCGACGGCCTCCATCAGCGTGCTTCTCCGTTCCCTGCTCGGAGCGTCCGGTGGTTCAGGCCGCACTTTCCCCAGGATCGGGACACGGTGTTTCACCCCAGAGCCATAGGGTAAAATTTAATCTGGGCCCTCTCAGGTCTTACTGCACTTTGCCCGCCGGTGCGCCATCCCCCACTGCCTTGCTTCGTGGTCAGTCACCGCACACCTCAGCTCAGACTAGACCCCAATTGTGGCCTCCGCCATCCTGCTCTCGCCAACACGGCGAATGCAGCTTTTGGTCAGTCACGGGGTGGTTGCAGGTGACCATTCAGGGGAGCTGTAAAGTTTATATGGAAAATCAGGATTTAATGTCACCTCCCAGTGGTGGAGGAGAGTTACAAAGGTTGCAATTCAATCAAGTAAAGGGCCCCCTGACATGCTGTTAAGTACTAAAATATAATATTAAATAGAACATGGTTACCAGGGACCCATTTAGTGTATTCATTTAAAGATAGTTATTTTAAGCAAATACAGCTTGTGGACATTGTAGTCCCAGAAATAGCACGAGGGAGCTAGCCTCTCTAATCACACACATAGATTTAATAACAAATGAGCATGTTGTTAAAAACAAATGAAAAGATAGTGCAGTGCCTCCAGTGCTCACATTCAACAAACATTACAAGTCATGACAAATTGTGTAGATAAAACTAAATGGCTAACAAAAATAAAAAGGAAAGAGAGCTATGTATCCTATTCTGTGTAGATTACAAAGCCTCGGGTAGTTTTTACTGTAGTACAAAAGTCCATTTGAGGATCTGTCAACAACGTTTCGACCTCTCAGTGGTTAGGTGTAGTCATCATCAGGACACGGTTAGATTTCAGACACAAAGTAGTGAAGATTCAATCATGTGCTGATAATTGGTTGTGACAAGATAGTCTAGCCACAAATGTGGCCCTGCCATGTGCTGTAAAATAGTAGAGGCAATCAATGATCTTATCAGAAAGAATGTTAACAATCATTGGCAAAGTAGAATGGCCTGGAAACATGAGCGACAGGACATAAGCTACCGGCCAGCCTGGTTAATAAAGTCTTGTCTAATCCACAGTTGATTCGCTCCTAGAAACAGTAGATTTTCGTGACTTTTCATTGAAACTGAAGTCAGTGTATATTCTGTTTAGTTTATATATAATTTATGTTTCTATATGTTTTCAAAATTAATAAAGAATTGAAACAAAAAAAAGAAACTGAAGTTAGTGTCACATGTAAAGCAGGGTTTATTTTGCCCATCACTGCTGTGGGAGAAGTTGTGAAGTTAAGGCAGTGCCTGTTGTTTTTCAGTCACAGTTTTGTTGTGAACTAAATCAAGCTTTTTTGGGGGACAGCTTTTGATATTAATATCGACCGGGTGATTGATTTTCTTGTTCTATATCAATTCCCCCTGTTCCAGCAGCACACAGACCGTGGCATTTAAATGTTAAGCGACTAACAAATCTGAAAATAGGCGCACAGTTCCTAGATTGGTATAATCAGACCCTCTATAATTCAGCCCCTCGCCACCCCACACCTCGGGGCACCCCAGGGCTGCCCAGCACAGGGAGGTGTGAACCAGCAGCACACTTACTTGGGTGTCTCCTAGCAGGAACTAGGACGGAAGGGGCCAGTGGGGCTGTACTTTCAGAATACAAATATGAAGCAAGTTTGTTTGAGAGGTCAAAGGTACACAATCTCCATCACTGTCTGCACGGGTCTTTGAAAACAGAAAAACCAGAAACTGCGTCTTCCCCTCTTGGCTTCACAATTTCCTGCACATTTGACCACACTATGACACAATTTCCAGCACATTTGACCACACTATGACTCTGCTGTCACACTTTTTAGGTTGAGCGCAAGGGTACAACCTCTTGTATACTTTTAAGTATACTTCTTCTGTGGGCTTCCACCTATTTCATTTGTTATTTTCAGTGTCATTAAAAAAATCCTTGCTTGATAGTGGTCAGCCGTGCCTCTCTGTCCCGCCTTCTGTGTGGGAGCAGGGACCAACTACTGTATAATTATGCTTTGCCCTGTGTATCTAGTCTGCAGGGGACATTTTTTCCTACTTTCTTTCCTGCTCCTGTCCAGGGCAGCTTCCCTTTTCAATTGCAGAGCATCCTTGCTCTGAGCTTAGCTGTAAACAGGCCTACAAATCAGGCTGTTATCTTGGTCACATTTGGTCTTTGTGAGCTCTCTGTACCCTCTCCCAGCTGCCTGGCTTTCGCCCTTCCTTGGCTTGTATTTTCTTTACCAACTCTACCGGAGCTCCGCAATCCTTAGAGACAGTGCCCATTTCTGCTCCATACTGGGATCCCACTCGCAGCTCCATCAGTGCTCCTCAGTTCACACACTCCAAGCCCTCAGCCGTGCCAGTAACCCCACACATGCTGTCTGCCAGAGCACCTCAGTTCTTGCAGTCAGTACACTCTGCTGTTCCAGTACTGGGACCTCGAGAGCAGCTTCATCAGTGCACCTCAGTACACACACTCCAAGCCCTCAGCTGTGCCAGTGCCGGAACCCCACACAGTCTGCCAGAGCACCTCAGTTCTTGCAGTCAGTACACTGTTGCTCCAGTACTGTGAACTGGGGCGCAGCTCCATCAGTGCACTTCAGTTCACACACTCCAAGCCCTCAGCCGTGCCAGTAACCCCACACACGCTGTCTGCAAGAGCAACTCAGTTCTTCCAGTCAGTACACTGTTGTTCCAGTACTGTGACCTGGGGAGCAGCTCCATCAGTGCACTTCAGTTCACACACTCCAAGCCCTCAGCCGTGCACATTTCTTCTCAGTGCTAAGGCTCACACACATGCCCTTCAGGACTCCTCGCTTTTGTTTTTCAGAGGCAATGCCACTCCCATGCTGGGCCCCACTCGCAGCTTTACCAGGGCACCTCCAGGCTAACACTCTCCAACACTGGCACACCAATACTAGGTTCCACACACAGCTCCATTAACATAGCTCACATCTGACCTTGTGTGCCTGTTACTATTCCAGTACTGCAGCCTACATACAACTGTCAGTGCACCTCAACCCTAACCTGCAGCGCCCCGTTATTCCAATACCAGAAATTACACAGCGGTCCGTATCTCGTTCCTCACCTGCTGCCTTTCTGTTATTGCATCACTGGGCCGGGACACAGCTGTGCACATACCGACAATCCTGATCTGAAGCGCCCCAATATTGCTGTATTAGGGTTCACATATACTGCACCTCCTGCTGTTCTATAGTGCCCCCTGCTGTTCCACATTCTAGCTTCTGTTTGAGGACGTGGGGGAGCCATTTAAACCTATTCGTAGTTGTCATCTTTATTTGGGAGGGTCTCTTTCACCTATCTCACTCCTTTCTTTCACTCTGTTTACTCTCAATGTTTTCTTTCTCCCCCACTTTTCTTTTTCCAGCTAATAAAATCCACACATTAACAGTTTCACTGTTTTCTACTCCTCTCCCTTTAAAAAAAAAAATCCCTCTACCTCTTGCTACCTCCTCTTTCAAACTCGCTAAAACTTGGTTATTTCTTTCCTTGTTTCATTCCTCTTTTTTCTTCATCAGGAATTCATTCTTTCAAAAAATATTTGGTACACAGTAGGGTCTTTGGTCCCTAGATTGGAATTAGGCCCTTAATCTCATGAGTCTGATTTCTGCGAGGATATGGAGGGGTTGCTGAGCCCTTTAGAATACCAGCTGAAAGATCCTAGGAACTTGGGCTCAGGAACTGGGAGACTCCAGTGGGTTGAATACCTCACCTGAAGCTGGTTTGCTTTCCCCCTCTACCATGGCTATGGAGGAGGGAGCTTCTTATTCCATGGTGGTGGGAAGAGCAGCTGGGGTCTTGGGCCTCGAGCTGCCTTTGGTGATTGTCAGGGCTTCCACATCCAAACCCTTTTTGCCCTTTAATGAAGCCCTCACTGATGTCCTGCTGGGAACATGAGAGCTTCACTCTTTCTTTTGGTCATCCAAGCCTTCCACTCCCCCGGATATGGAATCAAAGAGGCTGGGCCATCTTGGAAAGAAGATTATTTCTTCCTCCAGTCTGGCATTGCAGTCTGTGAACACCGCATGCCTTTTGGATTGTTACACCCATACTTTGTGGGACACGATCACACAGGTGCTGCCATAGGTCCCGGAGGAGACCCGGGCCATTCTCACCCAAGCTGTTGCTGACAGGCAAGACGCAGCTAAGTTTACAATACGTTGTGGGCTGGATAGGACAGACTCTGGGCAGATTGGTTGCGTTGAAGGTGGCTTTGGAATGCTAAGTCTGGTTACGTATACCTGGATTTTCAGGGGATGTCCAATCTACTCTGATGGACATGCCCTCTGATGGCACACGTCTCTTCAGGGACAACGCAGACTCAGCGCTCAAGAGCTTTAAGGAGTCTCAGGCTTCAGCTCCGGCCCCTTGGCTTCAGCTCGGCCCCTTGTCCCCTGCAGTCTGCTTTTCGCCCCTTTCATGGCTATGAAAAGGGCACCTAGCCACGTCTGTTCCCTGCCAGCCACTGCGCTGTGCATGCTGCACAGCCTCTGCGTGGCTAAGGACATGGGATCCAGCGTCAAGTGTGGGTCTGGGAGCCAGTGGTCTAGTCAGTCCACCCCCCCCCCCCCACCTCTATCCTGCATTTCAGTGACAATGACTCTGAGGCTGCTGGGCCGCATGGCCTCCTGCATCCTGCCAGTGACTCATGCCAGATGGCATATGCGGGCTCTGCAGTGAGACCTGAAGTTCCAATGGGCGCAGCATCAGGGAATCTCTCCAACATTGGTCCAGATCTCAGATGGGACTGCACAAAATCTGCAGTGGTGGCTTTCAAACCGCAATTGGGTCAGAGGCAGATCCCTATCCCTTGGCCCCAACCAGATCTGACGGTAGTGACAGATGCATAACTCCTGGCCTGGGGCGGCCACATGGGAGAGGCAGAGGCGTATGCTCTCTAGCAGAGTCTGAGCTCCATATCAGTCTTTTGGAGCTCAGGGCAATCAGAGTGGCATTGAAAGCATTCCTTCCCTCTCAAAGGGAAAGTGGTGCAGGTGTTCACGGACAACACCACCACCATGTGGTACTGCAACAAGCAAGATGGAGTGGGGTTTTGGACCCTCTGTAGGAAGGCTTTGCACTTCTGGACATGGCTGGAACATCAGGGCAAATCCCTGGTGGTTCAACATATCGCGGGCTCTCTGAATGTCAGAGCGGACAAACTCAGCCATTAACGCCTGGTCAATCACGAATGGTATCTCCATTCGGAGGTGGTGCAAGGTCTCTTGCAGTAGTGGGGAGAGGCTTTGTTAGATCTGTTCGCTTCCATAGAGAACGCGAAATGTCAGCTGTTTGCGCATTGCAGTTTCCGAAGTGGCACTCGTTCGACAACGCTTTTCATCTTGCGTGGAACTCACCTTCTTTACGCCTTTCTACCAATACCACTTCTGTCCAGAGTTCTCAAGAAGATCAAGAACAACCGGGCCCAAGTAATTATTGTGGCTCCAGACTGGGCACGAAGAGTATGGTATCCCGAGCTCTTGAGCATGTCCATCGTTCCTTTGATCAGACTGCCCCTTCGGGAGGATCTTCTGTCACAGCAACAGGGGACGGTTCTCCACCCAAACCTGTCATGTCTCCGTCTTCTTGCGTGGAGATTGAACAGCGGAAGTCGACAGCTTTTGACCTTCCGCGCGAAGTCTGCGATGTTATCTTGGCACCCAGGCGTCCCTCCACCAAAACGGTGTATGCCTGTTGAAGGAACAAATTTGTGGCATGGTGCACAGACTAGTCTGTTGATCACCTCTCTGTCCCTCTTTCGAAGGTTCTTTTATTTGTTCTTTCTTTGGCCCAGCAGGGCTCTCCTATGGGCACCCTACAGGGTTGTCTGCCATCTCGGCTTTCCTCCACTTGCCTGACCAACCCTCCTTATTTAAATCTCCCATTGTTGGACAATTTTTCTTTCCTCCTTCCTCGTTCATAATGCCCCAGTGGGATTTGAACTTGGTTCTCACTTATTTGATGTGTGCTCCCTTTTAGCCAAGTCACAATTGTTTACCCCGCCTGCTTACCCTAAAAACAGCCTTCCCTGTGGCTATCACCTCTGCCCGCAAAGTGAGTGAGTTGCAGGCTTTCTTCTAAGGCACCTTTCCCCTCAATACACCCTGACAAGGTGGTGCTGCATACTAGGGCTTCTTTTCTCCCTAAAGTGGTTATGCCCTTTCATGTAGGCCAACCCATCACCTTGCCTACTTTTACGTACCCCCACATCCCTCTAAAGAAGAGGAGACACTCAACTGCCTTACCCAAAAAAGAGCACTGGTGTTCAGTCTTACTCAAGCGTTCGGGGTGGATGATCAACTCTTTGTGGGCCTGAAGAAAGGCTGGGCAGTGCAGAAAAGAACCATCTCCAAATGGGTTGTTCTCTGCATTAAAATGTGCTATGCACTGGCTAAAAAGCTACCCCCGGAGGGCTTGTGTGCTCACTCTACTAGAGCAACAACTGCAACCACTGTGTTAGCACGCAGAGTTCCAGTCCTGGATATCTGCCAGGCAGCAACGTGGGCGTCCTTGCACACGTTCACTAAACACTAGTGCCTGGACAGTCAGTTCTGCAGGGACAGCTACTTTGGCCGGTCGGTCCTGCAGGTCTTCTTAGTATGATCTTAGTTTGCAGACCCTCCTACTGGGGTGGTATTGCTTGGGTATCTATTTTAAGGTAAGGAATCTGCAACTAGAAGTCTCTATCAGATGAGCAAGTTACTTACCTTAGGTAACAGTTTACCTGGTAGAGACATATTCTATTTGCAGATTCTACGAACTGATTTCTAGGGACAGGAACTTCCTTTTCAGGGCTGTAGTTCTGGCGCACCAGTCTGTGTTCTTCATGGCTCCGCGCTTCTGGCATGGAAAGTAGTGAAAAGAAACTGACAGCGCTTGGTGGTGGCGCTTATGTAGGACCCGCAGCGCCATATCTGGCGACCACGACCCCATCGACGGATGCAGAGTTGACTGACGCAACCTAACAGCGTGCAGGGGTACTGCTCAAAGAAAAATCTCCGGATCCAGAGTGACGCCTGGGGGAAATTCTAAAGCAAGGAATCTGCAACTTGAATACGTCTCTACCCGATAAATCGTTACTGAAGGTAAGCAACTTTTTCTTCTTTGTATCCTGCTCTGGGGCCGGTAATGGGGGCCTTCGTCATCACATTACGGGCACAGGTAAGTGACACATCTTGAGCCGGGGGCAGAACATAAGAAGGGCAGAAAGCTGCCTTGCTTAGGTGGGGAGGATACGGCTCCCAAGAGGTGCGCCCCCACACTACACTTCTGATGTTAGTAATAAGGGGTGTCTGCGGGTGTGCTGGTCTGTGCGTCTGCACATTGTAAGTATTCTCTGTACCTAAGCCAGACCTATTGGCTTTGTCAGGCTTGTTTTATCACCCGGCTTTGACCACTTTAGTCTTGGGTTTACTGCAAACCACTGTGAGACAAACACCAAAGCTTGAGCCCTGGGACCCAAAGAGGGGAGCCTGGTGCTGTTATAATCAGACATGCCCGGCCTCAAGAATATCTGTAGTGCATCCCCTGCACCAACAAACAAAAAAACATGAAAATACAACATCTGAGGTCCGAAGGTGAGGTGTCGTTTCCAGTAATGATGGCTTCTTTAGGATTGCTTTCACAACACTAGACTAATTATTTTTCTGAAAGTTCCTGCTATTCTTTAACCCTGAATTGGACATTAAATATGACCCATATAGTTGTAAACACCTCCCTACTTTAGGACCTCAAACATGGACCTTTCAAACACCCCAGTTGACTCACAGCGCCCCCAGCAGCTGGGGCGACTAGCTGACTTCAGCTACTCAAGGGGTACAGGTATTGTGCCCAGTTCCTTTGTGCTTGCATGTATTTTTTTATTTTTTTAGATCCCTTGGGGTCGTATTTTTTAGGGCTGTATTTCTTTTTCAGAGGCAATATTATCTATGTATTTCTCGAAGTGCATTGCGTCTTCCATTACACCTCACTGTCTAACTGGAAGGCAAAGGACAAAAAAAAAAAAAAAAAAATCGATATTAACAACCTGAGGCGACGAAGAGGCGTAATTGAACTGGTAGGTACATTAATCAGACACGTCTGGTGGCTGACGCGTACAGGCCCAGCACATTATCTTTTTAATTCTTTGCACAGAAAGGTGTCTTTCAGACTTAGCTAGAAACAGAGGTACTGAAGGAATACTCAGGAAATAAACAAATATATTATTGGTTTGCCAGCGAAGTGTGGCCCTTTCCAGGACCATCCCTGTAGGAAGTTGGCTCTGTATGTACTATTTCAAAGTAAGAAATAGCATGCACAGAGTCCAAGGGTTCCCCTTAGAGGTAAGATAGTGGCAAAAAGAGATAATTCGAATGCTCTATTTTGTGGTAGTGTGGTCGAGCAGTAGGCTTATCAGAGGGTAGTGTTAAGTATTTGTTGTACATACACAGGCAATAAATGAGGAACACACACTCTGGGACAATTCCAGGCCAATAGGTTTTTGTATAGAAAAATATATTTTCTTAGTTTATTTTAAGAACCACAGGTTCAAGATTTACAAGTAATACTTCAAATGAAAGGTATTTCATGTAGGAACTTTAGGAACTTTGAATTAGCAAAATAGCATATACAGTTTTCACATAAATGACATATAGCTATTTTAAAACTAGACAGTGCAATTTTCAACAGTTCCTGGGGGAGGTAAGTGTTTGTTAGTTTTTGCAGGTAAGTAAACCACCTACAGGGTTCAAGTTTGGGTCCAAGGTAGCCCACCGTTGGGGGTTCAGAGCAACCCCAAAGTTACCACACCAGCAGCTCAGGGCCGGTCAGGTGCAGAGGTCAAAGTGGTGCCCAAAACACGTAGGCTTCAATGGAGAAGGGGGTGCCCCGGTTCCAGTCTGCCAGCAGGTAAGTACCCGCGTCTTCGGAGGGCAGACCAGGGGGGTTTTGTAGGGCACCGGGGGGGACACAAGTCCACACAAAAAGTACACCCTCAGCAGCACGGGGGCGGCCGGGTGCAGTGTGCAAACAGGCGTCAGGTTCGCAATAGAAATCAATGGGAGACCAAGGGGTCTCTTCAGCGATACTGGTAGGCAAGGGGGGGGGGGGCTCCTCGGGGTAGCCACCACCTGGGCAAGGGAGAGGGCCATCTGGGGGTCGCTCCTGCACTGGAGGTCGGATCCTTCAGGTCCTGGGGGCTGCGGGTGCAGTGTCTTTACCAGGCGTCGGGTCTTTGAAGCAGGCAGTCGCGGTCAGGGGGAGCCTCGGGATTCCCTCTGGAGGTGTCGCTGTGGGGGCTCAGGGGGGTCAACTCTGGCTACTCACGGTCTCGTAGTCGCTGGGGAGTCCTCCCTGTGGTGTTTGTTCTCCACAAGTCGAGCCGGGGGCGTCGGGTGCAGAGTGCAAAGTCTCACGCTTCCGGCGGGAAACGTGTGTTGTTGCAAAGTTGCTTCTTTGTTGCAAAGTTGCAGTCTTTGGGGAACAGAGCCGCTGTCCTCGGGAGTTCTTGGTCCTTCTAGATGCAGGGTAGTCCTCTGAGGCTTCAGAGGTTGCTGGACCTTGGGAACGCGTCGCTGGAGCAGTGTCTTTAGAAGTGGGGAGACAGGCCAGTAGAGCTGGGGCCAAAGCAGTTGGTGTCTCCGTCTTCTCTGCAGGTTTTTCAGTTCAGCAGTCCTCTTCTTCTTAGGTTGCAGGAGTCTAATTTCCTAGGTTCTGGGGAGCCCCTAAATACTGAATTTAGGGGTGTGTTGAGGTCTGGGGGGTTAGTAGCCAATGGCTACTAGCCCTGAGGGTGGCTACACCCTCTTTGTGCCTCCTCCCTGAGGGGAGGGGGGCACATCCCTAATCCTATTGGGGGAATCCTCCATCTGCAAGATGGAGGATTTCTAAAAGTCAGAGTCACCTCAGCTCAGGACACCCTAGGGGCTGTCCTGACTGGCCAGTGACTCCTCCTTGTTTTTCTCATTATCTCCTCCGGCCTTGCTGCCAAAAGTGGGGCCGTGGCCGGAGGGGGCCGGCAACTCCACAAGCTGGAGTGCCCTGGGGTGCTGTAACAAAGGGGGTGAGCCTTTGAGGCTCACCGCCAGGTGTTACAGTTCCTGCAGGGGGAGGTGAGAAGCACCTCCACCCAGTACAGGCTTTGTTACTAACCACAGAGTGACAAAGGCACTCTCCCCATGTGGCCTGCAACATGTCTGGTGTGTGGCAGGCTGCTAAAACTAGTCAGCCTACACGGATAGTCGGTTAAGGTTTCAGGGGGCACCTCTAAGGTGCCCTCTGGGGTGTATGGTATAATAAAATGTACACTGGCATCAGTGTGCATTTATTGTGCTGAGAAGTTTGATACCAAACTTCCCAATGTTCAGTGTAGCCATTATGGTGCTGTGGAGTTCGTGCATGACAGACTCCCAGACCATATACTCTTATGGCTACCCTGCACTTACAATGTCTAAGGTTTTGCTTAGACACTGTAGGGGCATAGTGCTCATGCACTTATGCCCTCACCTATGGTATAGTGCACCCTGCCTTAGGGCTGCAAGGCCTGCTAGAGGGGTGACTTATCTATAGCTGTAGGCAGTGTGAGGTTGGCATGGCACCCTGAGGGGAGTGCCATGTCGACTTAGTCTTTTTATCCCCACCAGCACACACAAGCTGGCAAGCAGTGTGTCTGTGCTGAGTGAGGGGTCCCCAGGGTGGAATAAGACATGCTGCATCCCTTAGAGACCTTCCCTGGCATCAGGGCCCTTGGTACCAGGGGTACCAGTTACAAGGGACTTACCTGGATACCAGGGTGTTCCAATTGTGGAAACAAAAGTACAGGTTAGGGAAAGAACACTGGTGGCCTGATTAGCAGGCCTCAGCACACTTTCAAATCATAACTTGGCATCAGCAAAGGCAAAAAGTCAGGGGGTAACCATGCCAAGGAGGCATTTCCTTACAATCCCTAAGAAAAGTTTGAAAAAAAGCGGTAGTAAATGTAATCATTTTCCTGAGCAAATAATCTGTGTATCACAAGTTCAAATTCTTCTGTTTTGGTTTCACCACTTAGTGGCCATACAGCGGCACAGGTGTGACTTCACGGCCAGGACAGCGGCACGGGTGCAAATTCATGGCCAGGACAGCAGTCCCTTCACAACCTACAGGACCCCCCCCTCTCAAATATTTTTAGGTGTAAGGACCCCCTCCTGATAAAAATTTCTAGAACCTGGTACTCCTCATCATCCACAATCACAAACATCCCCAATTCCCACAGCAAATCCTTTTTTCTGGTGAGGAAATAATATTAAACAGTGTTTAGCAAGCCAGTGGTCAGTAGTGTGGGGGGTGTGGTCAAAGGTGTGGCTAAAAACAAAGGTCCTCATTTATGAGGAACTGGCATAGGGCAGCGCCGCACGTCTTATTCCTACACTGCCCTACGCCAATATAAAAGGGCAGGAATGGACCGTATTTATGAAATACACTGCATTCCTGTCCTTTCCCCCTGCGCTGGTGCACAAATTGCTGCCTAGCGCCAACAAAGGCAGGATTGTTTTTGTGCCGGAAGGCTTACCTTCCTGCACAAAAAAAATCCCCAGAGGCATTTTTCTCTTTCTATATGTGCGGCAGAATGCAACACACATGGAAAGAGGAAAGAACTAGGAGAAATTAAAACATTTTTCCTAATTATTCCTGCTCTGGGGAGGCGTAACGTTTTGAAACTGCTCCAGGTTACGTGATTTTGTCAATCTGGGGCAGCGTCAAGACCCATGGGTATTGCGAGGGAACACCCACCACAACGCCCATGGAACGCCTCCTTGACACAAAGTAAGGCAACACAGCGGCTTGCGCTGCTTTGCCTTACTCCCATATCAATGAGGCCAGGCAAAGCCATGCAGGGTGGCTTTGCGTAGCCTCACAGGTATGATTGAGAGGCTTGTGCTGCTGGAACATCAAAAAAAGTGATGCTCCAGCAGCACAAGCCTCTCATAAATAAGCCCCAACATATTATGTACGTTTTGTTTTAAGTCTTTCACCGTCAGGTAGCTACATAAAAAATAACAGCCAGCTTAAATGGAAAATAAATAAAAGATGTTACTCACTGGGAAATGCACTGTAGTGCATTATGAAACCTCTATTAGTTGATACACTGCAGAGGTCCGTGTGTAAGCGGAGAGCAACATAATTAAATCTTGGTTTGTGCAGTGGAGAACAGTGACTTGTGTATTTTTAGTGCCACGAGGTCAAAGCCAGTGACAGAAAGAACTGTAAATATGTGAGGTATTATTTAATACTTGCATTACACACAGTATAAGTTAAGCCACTACAAAAAGGTTGAAGATAAAAGGGTGCTTCCAAAATGTAAATGTAAGTAAGACCAGACATATGCAATGCCATTTTTTAATAGCTGTCTCTTCAACACCTCCAGGTGAAGTAAGCACTATGTAAATACAATTTTTAGCTATTTGCACTGCCACTCAAAAAGAATACATGCTTGTCATCACAAAGCTCTGAGTGACTGGATCATTTAAAGCCAGATCCAGCATCTTTTACTGTTGCAGATTACCCTTTACATTTGCAGATCTACTTGTAGTGCACATCTGCATTTCATTCAGGAAGAAGACCTCCTGGCACAAAGGTGTCTTTAGCTGTCTGTGTGGCTTAGCACAGGAGACTCAATAAATCAAAGTTCAGCTGAGGCATTTAAATGATTGATGGACGAAGTGAGGCTGGGACAAGGCACGACCTCCTGCCCAGGACTCCACAGCCCCCTTGGGGGTCGTGACCCACAGATTGAAGACCTCTGTTTTAGACTGAGTCCGCCCTACTGGTATCTCATGGGTGAGAAAAACTTGAGTGACTTTTCCCCAGCCCTATCGGCCTTCCAGATGAATGAGATAGGTGCTCTCCCCAATTGCTCAGAGGTGGAATCAAGCTCAGTTGATATGGTGCAGAGCAACGTAAACAAAATCTAGAGCTTAGTGAGCCGATGACACATACCTGGAATATAAGCAGGGCCAGTGGAATCATGTGATTGTGCGGCTGCAGTGATGTCAACATAATTATAGATTTGCCACATAACCCGCAGATTTTTTTTTTTTATTAAACATCTTTTTATTAGAATACAAATAACAATCATTGCTCAGGAGAAGTAATTGACAATATACCAAGCAATACTACTCAGGAACTCAGTAGTAGCATGCCACCCTTTGTACACCACACTGCTGGACCGTAAGCACCTGCCGCCTGTACACCCTCACGTCCCCCTCTCTCAAAACCCGAGCACTCATCACCCCCATACACCCAATCTGCAGATTATAACAAAAAAAATATGTTTCTAGCTCAAACAGTTCAAAAGTTACTAAAAATGCAATAAAGCGTGCTGCTGCACAGTGGAAGGCCCTCGGCAAGGCTGGACTGGGCACCCTTCTGTTGCTTATTGCTACATTTGGGTATTAAAGTGGTGCAAATGATGTGTAGCTAATGCCCAGATAGAGTAATCAAGTTTAAAACTGACTAAATAATGAAGAAATACCATTACAAAATGGGCCACATTAGGCTGCATAATTTGGCTGTTTATTGCCGCATAATTTACAGAACCCTGCCGCATAATTTGGCCCACTCCTGCCGCATATTTCCAGTGGCCCTGAATACAAAAGCAGAAAAGATTCCCCAGAAAAGTGCTGCCAGGCCTACCTTGAGCAGGGTGATGTTCCAGGTAAAGTTCTCCACAGCTTTGTTGAGCTTCCTCTCCTTCAGCCCCTCTTTGGCTCCAATCATATGCAGCTTCTCGTGGAACTCCATGGCTGGAAGGAGAAGCATGAGTTTACCAATGTGCACTGATGTTACTGGGCACTGTGTTACGCAAGTATGACTTACAATCCTGTGACACACATTACCAAACACGCATGTTTGTGCCTTGGCCCAATACAAACAAGATTTGGGGTTTGTGGGGGGGCAGCGGACCACGGGGAGGTCTCCCCCTGGGGATATTGGGAGGGCGGGTGCAGTCCGTGACTGCCATCTTGTTTTCGGCTACAATAGAGACTGTCGTAGCCCAAGGGCTATATACTTGCTGTTTTTGGATACCTGCCACCAGTTTAGAGACAGGTGACCGATGACAGGGAGTCTTAAGACACTACTTTCTAGACTATGTACATATCTGCACTCTCCACATGCTGCCATCAAGAGACACGGTGCAACACAAGAATGTTGCTTACAAGATTGCACAATTACTCGCTTCCAGCACAACACTTCCAATGTGCCAGTTTTAACTCTCTAAACCAGGGGCGGCTCCTCTGTTAGGGCAGAGAAGTGTCACCCACCCGCTAGCAGCGGCAGCTCCAAACCTTTACAAGATAACAATAATAACCGTTGTTTATTATTGTTTTCTTGTAAAGGGGCGGGGCTACGGGTGTGAGTGCACAGCACTCCTCCTCAGAGCGCATGTGTGTTTGGCCGGCTGTCTCGGGTCGTGTGTTCGGCCACCTGTCTCGGGTCGTCCAAGCACACATGCGCACAGTGCTTAGAGCATGCACAGGCTCCCAGTGTGGCTGGGAGCGCCCCGGGCTAGGCACTTCTAGCCAATCCTGATGCTGCTCTGAGCAGCGTCAGGACCGGCCGCAGGGCAGGCTGGGAGCCTGTGCCTGCAGAAGAGGAGTCGGAGGAGCGGTGCAGCGGCATGCAGGTAAGTGGGTTTCTTTTAATTTGATTAATTTAATGTTTATTCCACTCCTCCCCATCTCCGCGCGCCGTCCCTTCCGCGCCCCGCGACTTCTCTAAACTTTGTCACAAGTGCCCGAAAAGGGCTGAATGGTGTTGAGAGGAATGTACGTCACAGATGTTTGCTTCATGAGAATAAGTTATTTGCCTGTAACAATTCTTCTGAGACTGATATCTTATGTGTGGCTGCAAGCGGACACTGGACCCACAAGGAGCTGTGAAGTAGCTAATATTCACAAAATCAGAGTACTGAGACCACACACGTCAAAGGCCAGAAGCACAGGCACCACAGTCTGGGCCAGCCTGCCACTAACAGACAAGTTTCTGACCCCATAGGTCGAGAGCCGTTGTGCTCTCTGGGGTCAGAAACAAAGCCTGTCCTGGGTGGAGGTGCTTCACACCTCTCCCCCTGCAGAAACTGTAACACTTGGCAGTGAGCCTCAAAGGCTCAGGCCTCCTGTTACAGTGCCCCAGGGCACTCCAGCTAGTAGAGATTACCACCCACAGACCAAGCCCCACTTTTGGCAGCAGGTCCAGCGGGAAAATTGAGAACAAGGAGGAGTGACCACTTCAGCTGGGACCACTCCTAAGGTGTTCAGAGCTGAAGTGACCCCCCCCTCCTTGCAGAATCCTCCATCTTGGTTTGGAGGAGAGGGACCAATAAGGATAGGAATATGCCCCCCCTCGCCAAAGAGAGTGGACACAGGAAGGGTGTAGCCACCCTCAGAGACAGTAGCCATTGGTTACTGCTCTCTGACCCCTGTAACACCCCTAAATCTAGTAATTAGAGGCACCCCTGAACCTTACTCACCAGATTCCTGGTGACCTCAAAAAGGAAGAAGAACGAAGGACTGCCAAGCCGACCCCAGTAATGAAGACTCCAGACGACAACTGACTTGGCCCCAGCCCTACCGGCCTATCTGCAGCTTCAAAGACCGCTGCTCCAAAAAGGCGACGCATCCTGCAGGACCAGCAGCCTCTATAAACGCCCCGAGGACAGCAGCCCTTTTCCAGAAGAAACCTTCAAAAAGGACTCCAGAACCACCCCGGATCCGCAAGCTCTGCCCATTCTGCACCTGACTCCCACGCCCGAGTCCAGAGAAGGTCCCCAGGCGATTCCGACCTCGAGTCGACCCTGGATTGACCATTCCTTGCCAATACAGCAACGCCTGCAGTCTGAATCCAGAGGTCCCCCCCGACTGGTTCTGACAAAGATACCCGACACCCAAGGAGACCCCTGCACCTGCAGCCCCCTGGCCTTGGGGAATCTGGCCGATAGTCCAGCAACGCCCAGCAGGCACCTCCCCTACCTGCCCAGCCTTTGGTTTCCCGGAATCGACCCCCTGGACCCAGACTGCAGCATCTTTTGTGACTCCCGGGACCTCTTATTGAAAAGCATAGGGCGCCCAGCTCTGTGTTTGCACCCGGCCGCCCCTGTGCTGCTGAGGGTGTTTTGGTGTGAACCTGGGGCCCTCCGGTGCTGACCTAAACTCCCCAGGCCTGTGTCCTGGAATCGCAGGTTGGTTTTTACTGAGCACCTCCAGTCGTTATAGGATTCCATTGTAAACCTGACGCCAACTTTGACCTCTGCACCCAGCCAGTACCGTGTTGCTGGCGGTGCCCTTTTGGGGTCAGCCTAAACTTTGACCTGTGGACATCCTAACACCCGTAGACTGGAATCCTAAGTCGTGTCCTTACCTGTTAGACCTAATACTCCCCCCCACCCCACCCCACCCCACCCTCAGGACTCTATTGACTCCCAGTGTGTCAACTTTTGAAATAGAAAAGTGTCAATACTTGTAAACTGCTTAATCTGCAAAAAAACAAACAAAGTACATTTGATACATATATTGATACCTATTAACAACCGTACTTATCTGCAACGAAGACCTTCTGATCCTAGAAATAAACAAAATATATTTTTGCTACATAAAACAATTGGCCTGGAGTTCAGTTCTTGAGTGTGCCCCTCATTTCTTGACTGTGTATACACCACAAATGCTTTGCGCTTCCCTCTGATAAGCCTAACTGCTTGACCACACTACCACAAAAAAGAGCATTAATATTATCTACTTTACCCTCTGTTAAGCCTCTGGGGACCCCCTGGACTCTGTGCTCACTATACCTCATTTTTGGTATAATATATACAGAGCCAGCTTCCTACAATGGACACAGAAGCAGACACACCACAGTACCCCTCAGAGCCACATGCTTTAATCTACTACAGGCAGCAAACACACAGCACTCACAGGACATGGACACGGAAGCAGCCACACCACAGTATCTCTCAAAGCTGTGTGCTTTCATCGTCTGCCTACTACAGGCAGCAAACATACAGCACTTCAAAGAGGTGATGCTGTTGTCCCAGGTCGTATTTATAACGCGATAACAAGATCGACAGGCAGGCAGTGATGGAAGGCTACACACCTTCATCAGGTAGTAAGCTTCACAAGGATCCACTCAACACCGGTACAAACAGCACCAGACTCCCAGGGACTACTGCCCTGGAATGTGCTGAGGATGGACAGTCAGCAGCACTACATTCTGCAAGTAGGGATTAGCAGAACTGTGCAGAGGTGCAAACAGTTTGATGGGCGGCAGGCATTCCATCCCAAACCAGATTGTATTTTATAACGCTGTAGTTGCAGAAATACTGGGGCATGCACACCACAAACACCCCCTTGCAGCAGAACTGTTGGCCAACTGAGAAGTAAACGTACCGAGTCACCATTGGAAGATCTGAGATACACAGAGCTACTGAGATGCAAGGATATTGTTTCGCCACCATTCAGAGGCAGCGGATGTGACATCACGCACCCTCTGACCTCTCCTCAAACCCCATCATGGTATTGACTCTCCAGGCCCACACTTCACTTCTCAATCATCTCTTGCTTGAATGCAAGAGTTGTGAGGAGGGGGAAGGAGTAGAAACTACAGAAAGTGAACAGGGCTCTTACAACATTTACTCCCTCATCCGCCCATCATAACTCTAGTGACCAGGGGAGGAAGGGCCGGTCAGAGGCACCAACACATTACCATGGGTACCATGTCCTATCTTGGGCCAACCATGATTGATGACCACACCTAGAAGACCCTGCAGGCCTTTGAGCTTTAGAGAGGACCTTCCACGGAGTGGACGCCACGTGTCGTCCACGTGGATGGACTTCCTCGCTAAGACCGGCAGACAGTTGTCCTGCACTAATCATCTCTCAAAGGGGGGATTTCAGCAGCTTTCACTTAATCTGAGAAGGATTACGAGCTGGAAACATGCAGAAATAAGAAACCAATTATCTGGAAGAAATAGTTCCTGCCGGATTAGGCAGGATCAGGGTTGCCACTGGTTTACGTTGCAAACAGCGTGTCAGCCAGATCAACGCTCAGAATCTGTGAACGGGTACAGATCTTAAAACAAACAGCGAATACAGCTTCATGACTTGCGCATGAAGGTTTCACTTGGATAATTCAAAACCTAAAAACAGTGACACCGAAGATAAGTAGCATTAGCAGATACCATTGTTTAATGTAGAATGGATCTGTCGTGCCAAAGAATCCTGCACAATGAACCCCTTGAAAGTTTTTTTTTGATAAAGTAACAATTACTTTGTCTACCTCAAAAATTTTCCTGAAATAATAATAGTTTGACTCAAACCCACCAACATCCTCGCCTTAGAATGTACTCAATCTGAACCTACCTCCTAAACTCTTACCATAGGTGTAAACGCAAGCTAGAGTAAACTCTACTCCATACTCCAACCATCACTCTAGGTTTGTGCTTACTGTAAGGATTAACCCAAGGTTGAAACCCAACAAACAAATTCTAATCTTGGATCCAATCCTAACCATCACCCTTAAATTTACCTGAGGTCAGACCCTTACCTTCAATTACGCCTTGCAGTAAGCCTAAAGCCACTCTCCAACCCCAGCTTTACCTGAGATGTGCACCCCTCCTTTATTCCTTAACACACCACGACCAACCGCTTGATCGTTCCATCATCCAGGATGCTGCAGCCAGGTGGTTGGGGGGAAAACAGCCTTCGGGTCGTGTCATGCCCACCCCAAATACTGTTCAATCAATCAATCAATCAGGATTTCTATTGCACGCTAATCAGCTGTGAGGGTGTCCAGACACGGACTCCAAGATCAATCCACGAGAGCACTTGAGTGTCCTTTCTTGATGTTTAGATCTGCCACAAACATCCCCCCAAAAAGACCCACAGGACTCCATCAAGCTGCCTTTCCCACCAGGAACCACGTTCTAGTGCGCATCTCCAGGACCAAGGGCGCTTATAAGGTGGGTGCCACGTTGCTCATCGGGGACACCGGACCTTGAAGGATGGTCAGTTTGGACACCCACTCAGGAACAAACTATCCGGCCCTCAGAAACGGAAAACTCACCGCCTTTCAATGTTTGTGTTGACGCCTATCTGCGCCAGGAATCACCAACAAGAGAGACAGTTTATGCTGCAAAAGTTGACTCACTCAACCCCAAAGTAAAATCGACAGGCAGCAAAAGCAGGTTACATTTTGCCTCTAGAGATCAAAGTATCTTTCAAACATTTCACTACTTGGAGGATGCAAATATTTGCTTTGGCTTGTAGGCCAAGTAGATATATACTTGTGCCAGGACGCCTTGGGCAGCTGTGAGCTATAAATATCTTTTGATTGATTGATATATCTACAGGGCTTTAAGTGGGCCAGGTCCCTCTGGATCTAAGACTCTGTAGTAATTAAATGCGGACACTGAAACGGGTCTCAATTTGGCCCTGTATTCATGATCCCAACTTTACTGGCAAAACACTGATCGATTTCTAAATAATTAATGCTAAAAACATTAAGGTGGTCCATGCCAGTGATTTAGATCCTGTCTGAATGTGACATGTTTAACACTCTAAAGAAAGGCAGGAATAAATTAACTATTTCCAGGATGTTGTGTTTCTGTACTTCTTGCATGTAGTGTATCACTCTACTGAGGTGCATGCTATGAACAGGGTCCCTCCAGTGTGTTCATAGAGGGCCACGGTTGAGAGCTCTGGAGTTGAGGCTGAAGGCAGTGCAAGTTTCTCTCCGTGCCCATCAGTGGGTCAGAGAGGTGTTCGGAACACATGCCCATCCAAGTCTTTCTGCAGAGAGCACAGAGCAATGGCCACGTGTGCCAGTTGCAATTGTGAGTCTGTGCAAATGTGCGTGAAGGAGCTACACAGTGGTCAAAATATTGAGAAGGTGAAAGTCAAAGAAAAAGCAGCGCTCACAGGTGATTGGGTGCGTGTTGTGTTTGGGAGGAGATAAAGTGAAGGTGGTGTGAGTAAAGCATCTGGGAGAGGATGAAAAGAGTGTGCCTCAGAGGAAAGAGATGATGTGTAGGATATACAAATAGAGAAGATGTGGAGAAAAAGAGGGTGCAGTGCTTTATTTGTAAACCATTAAGGGGCAGATTTACAAGCCCCTAGTGCCACATTTTTATGACGCTAAGGAGGTGTTAAGTTGGCCGTTCCCCCATGCCATATTTACAAAGTGGTGCAATGCATGCGTTGCGCCACTTTGAACCCCTTGTGCCTCACTATGCCGGCGTCAGGTATAATGTAGGGAGGCCCGAAAATATGGTGCAGCAAAATTTACAAGATTTCACTGCACCATTTTTCCATCATTTTTAACGCCTGCTCAGGGCAGACGTTAAAGTGACGCACCCATAATAATCCATGCGCCTCCCTGTGCTTTGCTGCACTAGTGTCAACATTTTCGACGCTAGTGCAGCAAAGTGCCACAACAGTGTCAAAAACTTTGAAGCTGTTGTGATAACGACCACCATGGTGGGCCATACTGTAAATACGGTGCAAGCATGGTATCCTTAGCGGAGCAACGGGCGACGCAAGAAAAGTGGCGCATTGCGACCGATGCGCCACTTTCTTATAAATCTGCCCCAAAGTGGAGGGCCCTTCTTGGCAGGTCACTGCAGCGTGCACACCCTTCGCCCCTGCCAGCGCTGCCAATGACAGTACCAACATTACACCCAACCATCGCACTCCTACAAGTGTGACAACTGAGACTATTTCAGGCCACGCAAAGCCATAACAACGGCGTGAGAGGCTGGTATTAATCATTTACAGAGTGAATTGCCTTTTTAAACAGGGTTGTGGTGCTCATCTCAAAAGTAAACCGACAGCGCCACCATGCGGTGGACTCTCACTAGAGCCGGCGCTGACATTTAAATGCCGGTGCCGAGCACTGGAAACCACCGGCTCAAATTAAGCACGGAGAGGATGTACATGTCTAACATGGTGAACATAAAAGGATGATGGACGGAGTGCTGAATAATGCAAACACTCACCCCCAGTCACAGATCTGGGTTTAATCCATCGTTCTTTTGCTCACCATGCCACCCCAGTTTGGACCCAGCCATATGCAAATCTGTCTTGACCCTGTTCCTCATGGGAACAGTCCAGCCCGAACTGCCAAGCCAGGTCCTCACCGGACCGGAAACAAGCATCCTGGGACCGGCATTGTCAGCACTCCGTCCATCATCCTTTTGTGTTGAACATGGTGAACATAACAGGAGTGGTGGAGACTCTGCAGACCAACAACCGTCCCACAAGCCACTAATGTTAGTTCACAGTCTCAATCTCAGAAGTGAAACATTCGGTATTATTCACAACAAAATCTTTGACGCAACTTATTTATCTTAAACAGCTAAGTCCTAGCTGGTTTTACCTGTATGTCAGTTGCTGTATTATATACCTGGAAGTAATAACACAAAGCTGACTGAGGGACCAATATACTGGTGGAGTGGTGCACTGTGGAAATCACATACATGCACTTTGTGTTTAAACAGTGCCCCCTAATTACACAGACCACGGCCCTTTAGAAATCCCCACTTTGTTTATCCCACTTAATGCTATATTCACTGAAAAACCAAAAGGTTAAAGTGTAACGTTATAGGTAGGTGAAAAGTTCAGTGACAATGTAACGTTTTAAACTAAAAAAAACACAAATTCACCAAATATAGTTAGCTCAAGTAACTATACCTTATGCTCTAAATTAACTACAACTCATGCCCATGACATGCACAGTCTTGTCATCAACAATGTCATTTCAGATGTTGCAGTCATGCTAGCATTGATGTCTTAGATCATGCCATGAGTGATTTAATATATGGGGTAATCAACACTGCATGGCGAGGGGGCAAGTTATAGTTACTTGAGATAACTACAAACGGTGAATTTGTGTTTTTTTCAGTTTAAACATTATATTGTCACTGAAAGTTTCACCTAACTGTAACATCAATTTAACCTTAGTTTTTTCAGTGAATTTCTATGATTTTTATAATGAAAGTAAAATGTTATTACCATACCTAAAGCCTCCTGTAGCCAGGGTGGCTTTAGTGCTGGTGGCGCACTGTGCAACAGTCATATGTGGCCCTCTCTACCCCATGACCACCTCCTCGGATTCACTCACTACCACCAGGCAAATTTGCCCCTTCATCTCTCCATAGCCCCCCTTTCACATATATTCATTTGTTTTAAAGGACTTGTAAACACTGGCTTTACTAATCCACTCAGCTATCCACATAAAATATAGTTCTGTTCTTTCCAGCATGCATATTAACCCTCTACGCTACTTTATGGCAAGTCAAAGCTGCCGCTAGACAAAACTCCCATCTCTCCCTCCAGGAACATTAATCCCAAGAGGTATCTTGACATTTTAATTGTTTCCTAAAGGCTGGAAGCAGAAGGAACTTTTCAGCAGGTTCTTTTAAATCGCAGGTTTGTATGTCATTGCTAAGCACAGCGTCCCCCTCCGAGGTCCACGCCCCCCAATCCAGGTCAGCACCCGGTGCGGCCGTACCGCCCTAAAGCCGACCCTGCCCGCAGCACACAACCTTTTGGCATGCGCAGCATGCGGTTGGTTTCGCAGGCCCTCGCCACACTCAGGCAGACTTACTGACTTTGTAAAAGAATCATAACACCAAAATATAAAAAGTGGGCTTATTGGCTTTATGAAGGGATGAGCATATTAATATCTATATAAGATCTATCACCTCTGTCTAAAAATCTCCAATACTTTTAATCAAATGTATATTTTAGTAATTTACACAATGCAAGGATTATTAACAGGCATTATTTTAGGAATGTTTATTAAAGTTTTAATTGAAAAAAAAAAACATGTCAGTCTTTCTTTTAACAGTTTCATGGTTTTATTTTCTGGGCTAAAAGTGTTTAAAGAAAGACTCATAGTTTTTCTTTTTTTAAATACATAAAATCAACGTATCTTTATTCTTTCTTTTTACATTTTTCAGACCACAAAATGTAGTGATAAAAACCACCACAAGAGGACCTTGCAATCCAGCTGAAGAGCATTCAGCTAAGAGTGTTCTTAAACAAGCATTTGCAATGCAATGGGTCTCGCGTTTGCTCGAGTTAAAACTATTAGCATTGTAAACTCCTAACCGGACTTTTCTTGTCACACAAACTGAAAAGTAAAAACAGTTTCACATAAGCGAGCCGAAGGCTGCCATGAGCACAAAGCAGACACACAAAAGGAAACAGGAGTTTGCTTGCAGTGAAACGTATCGGCAAAAGTGCAAATATCCACGTAAAGCGCTCGACTACTGCCCAGCAAGATCGCACTGCCTACGAAATAAAGAGAAAAAGTAGTCCAGAAACCATACGAAAAACATGGAGCCTTATATGTTTTCAGTAGTTGGCGTGTGTGCTCAAGAAAGGCTAAACACTGGAAAAGGGATGACGTGTACATGCCTTTCACTAATGAAATCAAGCGAATTTTAAAAGGCAAGCCCACGAACCAATGAAAGTGATGGGTGTGATATGGGCGTGGTTAAAAGTCCACAGAGAGATTACAACAGCGACAGAGCGCTTTGCGTGCTCGACCCTAAAAATATGGTAAGTTCTCATGGGGCCGTGGATGTAGAGACCCAGTAGACTTGCAGTGTTTTTTTTTATTGCTGCCTGAAGGCGGCTGTCCCCTACAGCATTTAAAAAGTGCTTAGTGGTGCCCCTGTCCCTTCTAAAGACATCACCAAGCTAAAGAAATGTAAATAGCCCTCATAGGACATTATGGAGCACTCCTTCAAAGAGCAGTTAATAATAAATGAGTGGCTCCTGCTGCTCACTTTACTATCCATTTTCTTAAAAACATAATCTGTGATGGGTGTCTTGGTGCCCTCCTGGGACTACCATATCATACATTTTGTTGCAAAGCAGCAGAGGGACCCCAAGGCCCTGGCAGCCTGCACCCATAGTGGGTACTGGCTGGGGCCTGGGGCACTCACAGCTCAACTTTTTTTGGGGGGGAGGGGGATGCAGGTGACGCCCTCACCCCACGCAGCCCCAACCGGCTCATGTGGTGGCAGCCAGCCATTTTTTACATTTTACGTGGGTGCCCCTGTGCACCCACAATCCATGGCACGTTGGGGGCAGTAGGGGTAGTCCCAAGGCTCCTGCGGCCCTAGTTGGCTCCCCAGGTAGCAACATACTGCATGCTGGTTGGAGCCGCCACCTTTCCTTTGCTCCCTACAGGTCAGAAGTAGCATATTTTAACTGCTTCTGCTGGCCGGGACCAAAGTTGAGTTCCCTGCTGAAGGAGAGTGTGGGTGTGCATGCACTCTCCCAGGCAGGGAACAACAGTGTCCCGCGGTGGCCTCCACAGGACACTGTACAGTATTGGACCTCAGAGATGGGGTCTCGGGCTGATACAAGCTCAGGGAGGGGCGGCGCACGACTACACCCTCCCCTTTTCAAATAAATTCCTCCCCAGGAGATGGGGCCTGGGGGAGAAGGGGTTGTGCAACCCTCCCCTGAGGATGGGGTATCCAGGAGCCAAAAGTGGCTCAGCAGGGAGGGCCATGCACCCCTTCACCCCCCATTTCTTTTTTTAAAGAAACATCGGCCCCCTGCGGATAGGGCCCAACAGTGGCGGGGAATGTTGCATGCACCCCCCCTCCCCTCGTTTGATATTCAGCCCCAGGAATGGGATCCCTGGGGTTATTATTGAGGCACAGGAAGGGAGGGGCACATACCACCCTCCACATACTACTTTGGCTCCAGAGGATGAAATCACTGGGGCCTTGCAGAGGCTTGGAGAGGGGGGCCTTTCACCCCCTCCTCCCAGTTATTAATATGTCAGGCCCTGAGAGATGGGGTTCCCAGGGAGGGGGGCCCCACACACATATTAATTAAAAACAGAACATGGCAGCCACCAATTCGTTTTTTGCCGTGATCTTGTGAACCCAAAAAAAATACCTATCTTATAAAATTTCGGCCGTGGGTCAGAGGGCTGTTATATTTTGTTATATGTATTTTCAGGACAGGGGTCTCAGTCCCCAGAGTCCTACAATGGCCACCGCAACATTTTGCCCAAGGGAAGAAAAGTTCCCTCTGCCAATCAGAACACCCTATTTTGTCTTTTTAAAGTTATGCCTGCCGGACCCTTGTGAGAGCCCCTCGATCCCAGCCGTCTAGCTATACGAATATTTTTGTACTTTCATTTCTCAAAAATTACTTAATGGGTTTGCACCAAATCACAAATGCACGCTTTCTGGACCAAGATCTAGCTTCCTGACCAATTTGGTATTAATTCAGTTGAGCCATTTCAGACATAGCCCTTTTAAAAAAAGTTTATAGAAAAAGCATGAGGAATTTTGGTTTTGGGATCCCTCTTTTTTTTTCTCAGCCCCCACTTCATAGATCACCTCGAAAAGTTCCAGAAAGAAACTGAGGTGAAACAACCTTTTTTTGTGTGCAAATTTTCGTGAAGATTTGTCAAACGCTGGCAAAGCTCTCAACAAACAAATAATGCTCTTCCTATGGAAACGTGACTGGGCTGGGTGGGCGGGGGGTGGTAAGTGGGAGGAATGGTGGTGTGTGTGTGTGTATATATATATATATATATATATGTATATTTATTATATATAGCCTACTTGCGGTTGCCAATAGGTAGTTACAGTTCAGGCCTAATTTCCATCAGAAAAGCGTTTTCTCTTTTGCCAATAACTTTGGCACCGTTCAACGAATCTTCACAAACTTTTCAAAACTAATACGACAGTCACTTTAGCCGCTGTGTTGAACGTTTTGTCGTGATCCATCAAGCGGCGCTTGAGAAAATGTGGGGGCCCAAAACGCATTTTCCCCATTCATTTTCCAATAGGGTCTTTAGACAAACCTACAACCCAAACCACTGAATTACACCAACTTTGGCAGGAAGCTAGATCTTGCTGCACAGATTGTGCTTTTTATGATTTGGGGTAAACCTCTTCAGTAGTTTTGGAGATATTAAAGGGTAAAAAATATAGATATATACATATGTATATAGGGATGCAGATTCTCCACGGATCCAACTGTCCCGGTGCTGATATCTGATTGGCTGCCAACACTTCAACAAGGAAGTGTTGGCAGCCATCTTGGGACCCTGCTTCAGTCGAGTCCCTCAAAAAAAGTTTACAAAAAAAAGGGGACAGGGTAGGGACTCTTTGAGCCCCGAGCCTTGGTCCAGGGGTCCCCAACGGATCCTCACAGGTTTAAAAGCATTTTTTTTTTTTTATCTCAGAAAAATCTGCAGGTTTTTCAGAGATTTAAAAAAAAAAAAAAGGGTCGTTCTCCCGCCCTTTTATTTTATTTGGCTCCTGGGTGGGCCAGGTTCCTGGGAGATTGAAAAAGGATGGGGGCACAGGGAGCCCCCTCCTAGGATTTATATTAGCCCCTGGGACCACCACCTCCCCAGGGAGATTATGCAGAAATGTGTGGTGGGGGGGTAGGGGGGAGGAGAGGCCGTCGCGCCCCGTGGACCACATTTGTATTTCAAATGGGGGAGGCCCATATGGGCTCCCCCACAGCTTTGGGGACTGCCACCTTCTCGGGGCTAAATATAGCATTTGTGCGGGTGGCCAGCAGGCTTCTCCGCAGCCCCAGGGACCGCCACCTTCCTGGGGCAATTTGCTCTAATTAAGGGCAGAGGTGCGCAACCCCACCACAGCCCCAGGGACCGCAACCTCCCGGGGCTGAAAGAAATAATGAAGGGGGTCTATCACGGACCCCCAGCCTAGGGGACTTCCACCTCGGAGGCTAAATTAAAGGTTGGAGGGGCTTCGTGGAGCTATACATGGCCCCAAGGAACGCCAACCCACGGCCGCTGCTATGTCCCAGGTGTCCACCCCACCCCCAAGACATAGTTGTTTGTTCTCACTTGGCGGGAGCTTTGACCGCTCCCTCCAAGACAAAGCAAGTAGTCTGTTTCCAGAGAGGAAGAGCTTTCAAAGTGCTCTCGCCCGCTGGAAGCAGATGTCTTATCTCTTTCCCTGCCCACAGACATACAGAAAGAGATGAAACAACTGCTCTTGCTCAAATGGAGCTGCATGTTTAGAAGCTCCCTGTGTGCAAGAGCAATGCCGGCTCCCGCAGGAGGCAGGGAGCCGGCTGGGACTGCAGGGGCCTTGAGGCTCCTCCTATGGTCCCCATCATGAACACTGGGTGCACAGGGCCGGCCCTAGGGGATGGGGTCCCCGGGGCGAGTGGCTCCCTCCCCTAGAGTGCATGGTTCACCCTTTAAGTTGCTATGAGTATGCAAATGACTTTGAAACTGCACCCGTTTGGCGCTCCAGTGTCCACCTTAGTAGTCCCCCTTTTGCCAGGATGATGTACAGTTCCAAAAGGGCCACCCAGTGCATTTCCTGTTGATTTTGATGGCCCATTCTTGATACAGATGATTATGAGGACATCTCCATTAAACAAAGAAGCACTTGCTTCATATAGATCAGAGGAAGGACCCTGGTTTGGTGGAGATTTACGTCTTTGTAGTCTTGTTGGCCTTTCTATAGAAGGATTCATGTTATCACAGATTCCTAGAGAAACAGGCAACAGGAACAATCATGTTGCCAAAATGCACACAAGGTCACTGGTGACAGTTCTTTATGTTCCATTACACAGTTACAGTGTGGAATACATACTGGATATTTACCCAAGGAGGTACAAAGAACTCCACTTGGGTAGATATTTCATGCAAAGCTGTGGACTCTTGTTGGAAAAAAGGGCAGGTGAGGTTCCTTTGTGGCAGAGTCACTCACACAGCTGACACACCCACACAGACACTCACACGCCTACTCACAGACACTCAGGCACTCACACACCCACTCACAGATGTACTCAGACACTCACGCACCCACTCATACCTACTCAGAGACTCACGCACGCACTCATACATCCACTCAGACTCATGCACTCACTTACAGACCCACTCATACTCCCACATACACTCACAGACCCAGACACTCTCACACCCACTCAGACACTCACAACCACTGTAAGAGCCAGACATCCTCTCACACCCACTCTCACATCCAGACATTCTCACAACTATTATCACACCAAGAGAGACGTGCCATGCGGTCAACTTCTGACGCGCATGGCCAAAGGCGGGGTTGGGTGGTTATAGGGGGTTGGCCGCAGGGCCTGTCCACAGGCCTAGCTCGGCGGCCAACCCCCGCTGTGCATGCCCGAAGGCCGTGCGTGCCGGTGGTTGGATTAACATGTAGTAATGAAAATGACTTTACATTAAAAAAAAAACATAGAAATTCACTTAAAAAAAACAAAGGTTACAGGAATGTTATAGTTTGGTTCTGAATTTACTCGCACAAAGCCAGAGAAATACAGGAGTTATAGTTAGGAGTTATTTCCAGTAACTATAAAGTGCACCCCCGCTATGCACTGCTAATTACTCCAGATGTTACAGCACTCATGACAACCTTTATAACATCAATAAAAATATCATGAAATATTCAATCTCAAATTATTGACGAAAAAACGTTGCATGGTAAGGCACGAGTTATAGTTACTTAACTGTAATGGCTGAAATTCGATGGTTTTGTGTGAGTAAATTCAGAACCTAACTGTAAGGTCCCTGTAACCTTTGGTTTTTAAGTGAAATTCTATGTTTTTTTTTAATTCTATTTCCTAACTATAATGTCCCTGTAACCTTTGTTTGTTTTTTTTTTCCAGTGAATTTCTAAGGTATTTTAAATTTAATTTCCTAACTATAATGTCCCTGTAACCTTTTTTTTTTCAGTGAATTTCTAAGGTATTTTAAATTTAATTTCCTAACTATAATGTCCCTGTAACCTTTGTTTTTTCAGTGAATATATATATTTCAAGCAGACGGTTCCTCCCATCTTCCAATCCTAGGTTATTAAGTGAGGTGATTGACTCCTGAGGCGTAAGCACAGTTTTATTGTTTCCCCAGGAGATAAAGACCTAACTCTAATGCAACTGATAATCAAATGACAGCTTGTTTATAGACATGATGTGGACAAACCCTCGCTCTGTGCGCCCTCTCGCCTCACAAATTCACAAAATAAACAGAGCTGAAGTCTGGGACTAGGGCACTGGCAGCCTTCGCGCGGCACCATCTGTTCAAATGTTCTTAATTAGAACAAACCGAGCAAATTGTGAACTAAAACATCAAAAAGCTGCATTCTCTGGCTTGGTAATCTGTGGAACAGTCACGGTTTTATAGGTGCGGGCTGCGGCAGCCGAGTTATTTGCCATTGGGAGCAAGGTTTTGGCGATGACAAACACAAGGAGTTAAGGACACAGAATTTTGTAAACACATTAAATTCTGCAGATACTGTGCAGCAATGGCCATTAAAATTCCTTTTGCACATGCACTTTATTACAGCTGTGAAAAGTGCTTTAAATGGGGCGGTACTGAGTATCGGCACTTTTTAGGGTCGAGCGTGCAAAGCGCTCTGTCCCTGTTCTCTCTCTACGGACTTGTAACCACACTCATCAGTTTGGTTGGTTCGTGGGCTTGCCTTTTAAAATTCGCTTGATTTCATTAGTGAAAGGCGTGCATACGGTGTTTAGCCCGCCTCGAGCGCACCGGCAATCTACTGAAAACATACGAGGCTCCATGCTTTCCATATAGTTTCTGGACTACTTTTTCTCTTTGTATCGTAGGTAGTTAGATCTCGCTGGGCAGTAGTCAGGCGCTTTGTATGACATCGATCCTGTTACATAGATAATTGCACTTTTGCCGGTAACATGGATAATTGCACTTTTGCAGATACATTTCACTGCAAGCTAACTTCTCATTCCTTTTGTGTGTTTGCTTTGTGGCCTTCAGCTTGCTTATGTGAAACTGTTTATCTTTTCATTTTCGGTTTATGTGGCAAGAAAAGTCTGGTTAGTAGTTTACAATGCTAATAGCTCTAACTCGAGAAAACGCGAGGCCCATTGCTTTGCCAATGCTTGTTTATTTTGAGAGGGAGAGTGCCTGGACTTCTCAAGATAAACGTAATACTTTTAATTGGAGAGTACCAGCACTTCTCAGAAACAAACAGGCACTCTGGCACAGGGTACCTGCACTTCTATTTTTCCATTTCAAGCACCGGCTGTAAACAGACAGGGGAGGCAGGTTTACCATACTTTATACCAAACACATAGTATAAAGAACCATGGCTGCTTTGTTCATTAAATATATATTTTCTCTCTCCCATATGTTTGAGTGCTTTTATTGCCCAAAATGCAGCGGTATAAAAACTCATATTTCACAGGGAACAGTGATATTTCACAGTTCAGTGAACTAACTATAACTTACGCTCCTGCCATGCACTGCTTACGACCTTATCTATTACATCACTCATAACGTGTTAAATTACATCATTGATGGACATCTCAAATAACACAATTGATGACATCAATCAACAAATGTAACAGTTTTCCATATGCTTTTCATACTGGACGGTATTCACTGAACTACAACCAGACTCAATTTTCCATCGCCTTTGAGCGCTGACGGGTGTAAACTTTTGCTACATGCGGGGCACGAAGTGTATCATTAAAATGATCCACATTTTGTAGATACTATGCACACTTTATACTGGTATTCAAGTCTGAAAGAAACGTAATCTCTCTGGCGATATTAAAGCGACCAGCAATTTTTTAAAGAATAAGATTACACGTGTAAATTACTCACAAATGTAAGTTAACTTTGTGATGAGCCCCAGTAATGCTGCTGTAGACATTAATGCGATCAGCAATTTATTAAACCGTGAATTCTGCTTAAGAGTGTTCAGTCCTTATTTTCCTTAGTGAGATGTACCTGTTAAATACCTCATTGGACACCACATACGTTGAGTTTACGCCATGCTTTTGCATCAGTTAAACAGGAGGTACAGCCGACCCAGAGCACAGCCTCACCCCACGAGCCCATGCAGCGAGAAAGCTGACCCTCTACTATAGTAATAGCAGGCAATTTAACATTTGTGCTGTAGTAATGCCTGAATCTGTGCTTTTTACTACGCTTGTTCCACATTTATTATCAATTGCGTATAGCCTGTGCGCCGAGTCCAGTATTACAGTAGTAAAGGGTGGCCATTCTGCATGAAGCGTCAGTGCTGTCAGGCTCGGGACAAACCCCTGGAAGAAGCCTGAGAACCAGTTGATGATGAGAAGTGAATATTCAAGTGGTTCCCAAACCATCATGTCTGCAGTGCAGTCACTTCAGGCGGCCATCTTAGGTATACTTCTGTAGTCAACAGCAAAGTAGGACTTACCATATGGAACAGTCGCATGTACCTGGACTTGATGCAATCTCTAGAGAACCACTACTCCATTACTGAAGAAGCAAATGCTTATTTCCAGTTATGGAAACTGAGATGAATTAAGAGTGATTGGAGAACGTTGTGGTTGTAGAACTCATCTAGTTTTCATACTGTAAGAAGACTTCATTACCCGGCCTTCCCCAAATACATTTAATTGTCAAAAAAGACATATGTAGTTTACTTGGCTTAGGCGGTCTTGTTTTCTTGGCCAGAAGTTGAGTCAGAGTTGTTCGACAACACTGACACTGTTCACACTACATGGCCTTAACACCCAGGTCATTCTTGTATCACTCCAGCTTGCTTATTGCACTCTGTTACCAGTGGGATGGAAGAGATTCTCTTCCACCGTTCTTCAAAACATAACTATAATTTTTGCAATCAAACTTTCTGCCATTGTGACACTTCGTAGTTACAGCATGGAGAGACCACTGCAATAACAATTCATTCTCATTCTCTCTTTCTTTCATTCTCTCTCTCTCATTCTCTCTCTGTTTTCCATCCCTTTATGGGATGAAAGAGAGAGAGTGACAAGACAGCGGTCCTAGCCGGCTCCCCTTGTCCCGTGAAAGCCGGCATTGCTCCTGCAAGCGGGGAGCTGCTTGAACCAGCAGCTCCCTCCTTGCAGGAACTAACTTTTCATCTGTTTCCCAAGCATGCATATTTGCATGCAGGGAAACAGATGAAAACTCTGCTTTCTGCAAGCAGGAGCTGTATGACAGTTCTTGCTTGCAGAAAGCAGAGTTATGTTTTCTTTTGCTTGGTGGAGCTGTCAGCTTAAATGTCGACGTAAGTGACATAACCTCACCCAAACTACAGACCCAATAACTAGGGGACTGTACCACCAGAGGACACTAGAACCCCTGAACGTGTCCCGGTGCAAGACATGGAACCCTCAGATTAAGCATACTACACGAGTAGGTGGGGGTTCACCCTATATGAGTACCTCAAGGTATGGTAAGTTCGTAAGGGGTTTGGCTATTTCTTGCAGGAGTTTTGTAGTTCCTGTATGTTTGTCTGTTTACTATAATCATACAACAGTCCTCTAATGCCTCTCACTCACTCGTTAGTGCATTAGCTCCTGGTGTTGTACCTGTCCTGTAGGAGTAAGAGAATCGTGTGATGTTCTTTCTGCTGCAGCCACCTCTCCTAAACTTACAATTAATTGTTTTAGGGAAGGTTGAGCTGCTGCTGTCCATGTTGTACCTTTTTTGTAAAGCTCACTAGAAAACCTTCCACTCCACATAAGAGAAAAAGCAATCTGCTTTGCCAATGTTTGTTTTAATGCATGAGTGGTGAACCCTCCCACAATATGTGAGCAGAGTTTACTTGTGGTTTACACAAAAAACAAGCATTCCTGGAAAGTGAGCGGGCAACGTTGTAAAATTGTAAAAGATAGCAGACACGTGGCTCCGTGCCACGTATAACACTGCCCGCCCACTTTGGAACTGTAGCCACCGGCACTTTGCGTGCTGGGTTAGGATTTCATAATGAAAATGTTAAACAAAACTACAAGCCCCACAATGCAACATGCTGTTGGCTGAAGAAAAAAAATGGATATTCTACGTTGTTGCTCCAAAATGCAAAGTTGTGAAAGGCAAAATAATATGTGGTTCCTGTCTTTGTTAGTTTTTTCTTGTAGGCAATCAGGGTTTAAACAGCCCATTTGGGGGAAGGGCAGAGACATTATTTTAGATACAAATAGGATTATCCCCTGCTAATGGGCCAACATTAACACTCCTTGGAATACCTGCTGTCTGAGAATCAAAACAATGACAGCATCGGCATGTCAGACATGTCCAAAGACACAGTAAAGAAAACTAATGGCCTTTCACTTCATGTTTTTAAGCTAATTGCTCGGGGCCTTGTGAGACTTAGGTGGCATCAGTGCTTTATTTGTAAAAAAAAAAAAAAAAAAAAAAAAGTGCCCCGGACATCGCCAGGAAGCCACTGCAGCTTGCATCACCCACTGCCAGCGCTGCCAATTACAGCACCTATGCAGCTACCAACCTTCATATTCCTACATGTGTGGCAATCCAGATTGTCCGAAGCCCCCAAAGCTATATGTATGGCTAATTTTTTATGTATATTGAATGAATAAACAACTGTTGTTCTACTCATCTCTAAATTATAACAAACAGCGCCACCATGTGGCAGCTATCATAAGTGCTGGTGTTGACAATTAAGTGCTGGTGCCGAACACCAGAAACCACTGGCTCAAATTAAGCACTGGGTGGCACGCGCACAACACCTCTGTGAATGTGATGCATCCTGCCTCAGACATGTGCCACACGGGCTGCCCAACAGAAAGGTATGTACCACCTATGTATGACCTGAAGACACCGCCCGGTATACCATCAGCATCAAGCTCATACTCTACCACCAACCCAGTGTCTAGGAGAAAACCCCTACATTTGGCATGACCATCAACCCAAAAAAACTGTGTCTAGAAGAAAACGACCTCTACCAAAGGCACAACCATCAACCCAAAAACCCAGTGTCTAGGAGAAAACGACCTCTATCTTTAACACAACCATCAACCCAAAAACCCAATGTCTAGGAGAAAACTACCCCTACCTATGGCACAACCATCAACCCAAAAACCCAGTGTCTAGGAGAAACAACCTCTACCTTTAGCACAACCATCAACCCAGTGTCTAGAAGAAAACAACCTCTACCTATGGCACAACCATCAACCTAAAAACCCAGTGTCTAGGAGAAAACGACCCCTACCTATGGCACAACCATCAACCCAAAAACCCAGTGTCTAGGAGAAAACAACCTCTACCACAACCATCAACCCCGTGTCTAGAAGAAAACAACCTCTACCTATGGCACAACCATCAACCTAAAAACCCAGTGTCTAGGAGAAAACGACCCCTACCTATGGCACAACCATCAACCCAAAAACCCAGTGTCTAGAAAAAAACGACCTCTACCTAAAGCACACCCATCAACCCCCAAAAAAAACTGTGTCTAGAAGAAAACGACCTCTACCTTTAGCACAACCATAAACCCAAAAACCCAGTGTCTAGGAGAAAACGACCCCTACCTATGGCACAACCATCAACCTAAAAACCCAGTGTCTAGAAAAAAACAACCTCTACCTTTAGCCCAACCATCAACCTAAATCCCACTGTCTAGGAGAAAACAACCTCTACCTTTAGCACAACCATCAACCTAAATCCCAGTGTCTAGGAGAAAACGACCTCTACCTCTGGCACAACCATCAACACAAAAACCCAGTGTCTTGAATAAAACAACCCCTACCTTTGGCACAACCATCAACCCAAAAAAACAGTGTCTAGAAAAAAAATGACCTCTACCTAAGGCACACCCATCAACCCAAAAACCCAGTGTCTAGAAGAAAACGACCTCTACCTTTAGCACAACCATCAACCCAAAAACCCAGTGTCTAGGAGAAAACGACCCCTACCTATGTCACAACCATCAACCTAAAGGCCCAGTGTCTAGGAGAAAACGACCTCTACCTTTAGCACAACCATCAACCTAAATCCCAGTGTCTAGGAGAAAACGACCTCTACCTCTGGCACAACCATCAACCCAAAAACCCATTGTCTAGGAGAAAACGACCTCTACCTTTAGCACAACCATCAACCCAAAAACCCAGTGTCTAGGAGAAAACGACCTCTACCTAAGGCACACCCATCAACCCAAAAACCCAGTGTCTAGGAGAAAACGACCTCTACCTTTAGCACAACCATCAACCCAAAAACTCAGTGTCTAGGAGAAAACGACCCCTACCTATGGCACAACCATCAACCTAAAGACCCAGTGTCTAGGAGAAAACGACCACTACCTCTGGCACAACCATCAACCCAAAAACCCATTGTCTAGGAGAAAACGACCTCTACCTTTAGCACAACCATCAACCCAAAAACCCAGTGTCTAGGAGAAAACGACCTCTACCTTTGGCACAACCATCAACCTAAAGTCCCAGTGTCTAGGAGAAAACGACCTCTACCTCTGGCACCAGGGTTGACTGTCCTGTGCCAGTGCTTGTCACAATTAGCCCATCAGTGATGGAAATAAGCTACCCTCCTGCCTCCCCTGAGGGCACTGCCATTGGTTGATGGAGACAGACCTTTCCAGGCACTAGAAGGCTTGTCACCTCCACTCCTCGCAGACAAAAGCAGCCGCAGAAATTAGCCCAAAATCTCCCCACCTCTCTCCCAGGCTTGGAAAATTACCTGTCTCTTCTGGAGCCGCGAAAGGGCCTGTTAGTGCTGAAACCACCGCTTTGATTAAATTAGCAGCTAATCAGCAGTGTTTTTCAGCTTAAGGTAGTCGCTTTCTTTGTATATTCAGTGCTAAGTGCTGGTGCAGGCTGCAGGGCGCGTGCAGTGAAATTCAGCATTTCCAGGCAGACAATAGCTGTATTATTGCCCCAATCACAATGGTAATCTTATATTTTCTAAAGAAATGTTGGCAATTAGGCGCTGTTAATGGGAAGCGTTCGCCTCTTATTTGTCACCTGCTGAATTATGTCTCTATGGTAAGAGAGGTGTGGGTGGGAGGCTGGGATTGGGAGGGAATCAAGTCGAAATGCAATATTGCGGCACATGCGCACAACCTCCCACGCAATCGACATTCACAGGCGACCACACACTTTATGTTTAATTGTAGCTTCTGCCCTCCACAGGGCTGCTTTTATTTTTAACACCAGGGGCTGTATTAGACGAGTGACCCAGGGGCACAACAGGAGATTGCGTCAGCTTAGCGCATCCTTGGAGCACTCTGGTATTTCAGCATGAGAGCAGCCCCAGGATTGGTGGGAGCAGGCTAACCCAACACTCATTTTGAGGCTGGGGGCCTGTGCCAGCAATCCCCCAGCTGTTTGACAGCCCTGGGATTGCTGGGTCTACAGTGCGCTTGTCGGGCTGGCGGTAATTAGACAGCCGGCCAACCCGACATGCGCACTGTAAGGGGCAGCAGTCATCCTGCGTTTACAGGATTCAGCCCCACCGCATGCCCTCGCGCTGTACACAGCGCAAGCGTGAGGGCAAAATAAGAAGTCATTATTATGCCATTTTATTTATCTGTGAGCCTGCTGCGCTCGCAGCAGGCAAGGCGATGCTCCTCTGTTCCTTAAGAGGAACCGCCCCTGGACCCACTCCCTTTCTGCTGTGACAGGTTTATAAAGAAGGCAAAAAGCAAGTCAGTTATTTTGTTTCCTTCTATATAATCCTTTTAGATGGAACAACATAATGGTCTATTAAGCCATACACAAGAGGTTGTTGTACAGTGTGCATCTTGAACTAGTTTAAGGTGCTCTCAAATGTGCAGATCATGGGAAAGGAGGCACAGTGGAGATAAGTAATTGCCTAAAGTCACACTGTTTGGTGAACCTTGGACAGGGAATTGAAACCAATTTTCCTGATTAGCCTTGGTGCAATTCAGATCCTGGATGCATATTGCTTTTTTTCCCACCTTCTGCCCCAGGGAAAATGTTATTAGCGACCCGGGGGCAAGTCGGTTGTTTTATGCCTACTATACAAGGCTCATAATGGTGTCATAGAAGGAGCAATATTATGGTCTATTAAACCATATACAAGAGAGGTTTTTTTTATAGTGCACATCTGAACTAAATTATTTCAAGTTGCTCTCAAATGTGATGATCACTGAAAAAGAAAGCAGGGTGAAGAAAATGAATTGCCCTGGGTCACACAATTTGGTCAAGCTGGGAAGTAGTGATTCAACCCAAGGTCTCCGGGTCGGAACCCCGTAACTTATTTTACACTAGGTCCAATAAAAGCATCCAACTGGCCAGGACATGTTACGCAAAAGCATTAAATTATCGTTTGTTTCTTTGGGCAAAAACAGTGCAAATGTCCCTCTTTCAGAGGACAGGTAAACCTAGGGTAGCGTCAACATTAGCAGGTACAAATTGGGCAACAGCTGTGCAAGCTTTAGTTCCTCAATGAACAGGGGCAGCAAGCTTCCCTCTCTCACAGAAGGCAATAAGTGCAATTTTAAATTTCTTCCAAAAACGCCCAGCATCGCAGAGTTGTACAAACTTTCATCGCGGTCAGAACATGAACAGTTATGTCACGAGTGACATGCAGATACAGACCGATGCCTGGAAGAGGTGCTTAATGCACCGCGAGGAATGAAAATGTGAATGAGAGAGTAAATATGTGATTTCTGACATCATTCTCACTTAGGCGATTTTACTTGTCAGTGACCTGAAAACCCTGCTGCTGTCACTCAGAGACCTCTTTTGCATTGATTTTTTTTCTTGTATCATTTAGAAACTGCAGTCATCTAGTAGATCAGCGGTTCCCGTGGTCCACAGCCCCCCCCCCCCCAGGGACCTGTGACACATTCCGAAGGAGTCCCGCAGGCCTGGGAGGACAGAAAGGTACTTCTCCAGCTGGGGCCTCTGGACAGAAATACGTGTGTTTTTATATTTATTCATTTGTGCAGCAGGTTTAAAAGCACTGAAAGTTCCTTGTATATCCAACAGCTTTTTGGCCAAAAAAAAAGCGCCAAGATAACTCTGGTGATTAATGTACGTGCTGGACAGAGATGGGAGTTTTGTCTGGTGGCATTTTTGACTCATCTAAGGTAGTGCAGATGGTTAATATGCCTGCAGCAAAGAACGTGTATCATGCAAAGAACAGTATTTTATGTGCATAGCACTCTTCATTACTTCTTTTGTCACAGAGATTCTTTTGTTACTGTGCAGTTCATGAATTCCAATTACAATCTACCACAGTGAGCTATGAACTGCAGTGAAAGAGCTGCATACAAGCTCCATGGTACAGGTTAGAAAGTTAAGTTTTCCCCCCCATCTTTCATTATTCTTATGCTGCTAAAAAAGATTTGCTTATGTAAAAATACATTCTTATTATTAAAGTCAACGTTAACCACTGTGTTATGTTCTGAATCCTGAGTTTTTGCTTCTCCAGACCAAGCACTCTTAGAAAATGCCACCAGTGTGGATGACGTGAATCCTACACCTTGTAGACCCCTGTAAAGTGCTCTGACACCCTACACTGGTATGAGAGGTGCTATTAAACAAATGAAATACATGTGAGAGAGGCTATGGAGAGATAAGGCCCTTATGCTTTACTTCCTTTCCCCAAAACATATTTATGTGGAAAAGCTTTCTCAGATCTTATGTACCTGAAAAATAAATACTGAAATTGCTTGGGAAATGTAGAATCTGACCTGAGGATTCAGCTTTCCTAAATAAAACCAAACATTGAGAAGTTAATGGCCGAGATGCAGTGCCAACATTCCCATTAAATTTTTTTAATATAAAATAATTATATCTTTATTAATGTGAGTATTTGTTTGGTGTTTGTTTATTTGTTGCGAATTACTGTTTTAATGTTTGAAATGTAAATTGTACAAATTGCTTAGGGGTCCTCTGTTTCCAGTAGCGATTCTGTGGTGGTCCTCAGCAGTCAAAAGGTTGGGAACCACGGTGGTAGTTCTTTGCTTTTTGGAACCGCCTCACCACAGCCTAATTAACTATGCCATAGGCACCCAGATGCCAATCTCTTCAAAAATGTTTTGAATGCGCATGTATAACAAAATTGATGCTGCACCTGTTCAAAATGTTGAGGGCCGCTAGTAATATGGTCTTTCCACCAAAAGTCAGTTTCTGTTGTAGCCAATTTAGATGTCCAGGTCTGCATGATGTTCCATATGATAAAGACTAGCGTCATCTAGTGTGTTGGTGCTATTTAAGGACTCCCCATAGGTTCATGCGGTTATGGTCTTGCATGTTGGTGCGCCATAATTTCATGCCACTGTGGTCTGCAGTGTTGGTGCTATTGAAGGGTGCCCAATAGGTTCAGGCTACTTTGCTCTGTCACGCGCTGGTGCTACTGAAGGATGCCCCATAGGTTTGCGTTGCCATGGTCTGGTGTGTCGGTCCTATTGAAGGAAGCCTATAAGTTGATGGTGCTGTGGTCTGGTGTGTCGGTCATACTGAAAGATGCCCCATAGGTCCATGGTGCTGCGGTCTGCTGCTTTGGTTCTATTGAAGGGTCCCCCGTAGGTTTGCGTTGCCATGGTCTGGTGTGTCAGTCCTATGGAAGGAAGCCTATAAGTTGATGGTGCCGTGGTCTGGTATGTTGGTCCTACTGAAAGATGCCCCATAGGTCCATGATGCTGAGGCATGCTGCGTTGGTTCTATTGAAGGATCCCCAATAGGTTTGTGCTGCCATGGTCTGGTGTGTCGGTCCTATTGAAGGAAGCCTATAAATTGATGGTGCTGTGGTCTGGTGTGTCAGTCCTACTGAAGGATGCCTATAGGTCCATGATGCTGAGGTCTGCTGCGTTGGTACTATTGAAGGATCCCCCAAAGGTTCGCGTTGCCATGGTCTGCTGTGTTGGTCCTACTGAAAGATGCCCCATACGTTCATGGCGCTGCGGTCTGCTGTGTTGGTGCTATTGAAGGTTGCACCATAGGTTCATACTGCCACAGCCTGGCACGTTGGTATCATGGGATGATGTACAAGTGGTTGACACCACTGGTGAGTGCAGTGTGATAGATTGGTGTCGCCACAGTGCTGAAGGTCGACGGTGGTGTTATAATGAAATGCTGTGCTGTAAGGTGTTCTTGGGCACATCTCTGCCTAACCCTGGCACATTTCTTCTTGTGCTGCAGATTCGTTTTTGAGGAAGCACTGGTTATTTATTTGTGGCACTTCTATAGTGCAGACCCAGCCACACAGGCAAAGGAGTGCTTTAGAAACAAACTTACGCGAGAGGCAGCGGTATTCTGAAGTGGTAAAACGCCAAGTCTTAGTGCCCAGGCTACTATTAGCAGAGCAGTTTCATGCCTCAGAACCACATGTGCATTTCATGGACTATTGTATATTGGTGTATAGTGGTGCACTGCCCTGCCATTCACTAGTGCAGCATGGCACTGTAGGTTGGTGCTATTTGTGTACATCATATGCCGCTATATCTTAATGCTGCATGTATGTTCCTACCTCTAACTGCTAGTGCCGCTGATGAGTGGTCTCCACCAGCGCCTGTACCCCTGAAGATGGTCCTGTGTACATATAAATGGATGCTTCTGGACGCTGTGACATGGCATACCCACAGGTCACCTTGCAGTACTTTAGTACACTGTGGACTTACAGGTTAATGCCACCAGTGGGTGCCCCCAAGGCATCTACAAGCGACTATCCTGGATGAATGTCTATGTGGCCATAAAAGGCCGCCCTGGCTGTCCATAATTTACACCCCGGGTATGGGAAGGGGTACAGAGACACCTTTCTCACAGACACGCTTGCTCTGCTTGAAGCTGCATGCCTCTGCTTGCGGGGCTTACACCAGTGTTCAATCCTCCACTCGTGCTGATCGAGGCAAGGGCTTCCTGCCTTGCAAGCTTCCAGCAACAGACCCTGACCTATCCTGTAGCCCAGAGCTGGAGAGTGGTCCACGCCTGGTTGCAAACACCAGCTTCTCCAGAATCCATCAGCTCATGATGGAAGAGGTCACCCCACCGCCCTGCTCCTGTGCTAAGATGCAAGGATCGCAGCTTGTGGCCATACCAACCTTTGAAAGGACCCAAAAGAGAGGTGTTGGGAGCATGGACCACAAGCGAAATAACATCCTGCAGGATTCAGCCTAAACAAATCGGAAATTTTGTTGAGTCTGGGACACCAGTGGTGACAGATAATTCAAGATTCAACATGACCATCTACAGATGCACTAGGAACCAGCCAAAGGAAGATGGGTGTGTTGTGGACGGTAAACCACCCAGCATTCTATGGATGCACTGGTGCGCACTGTGGGGTGGAGGTTTTGACAAGGCTGTTCTTCACTTCACACTTAGACTTTTAACAATTCAGTACAAAGCTAAATTGCCACCTTTTTATGTCAGCATCATATTTATTGTTTGCACTTATGGTTGTATTGTTTTTTTATTATTGCAATGGTTTTTAGTAACTATGCAAACAGAAAAACTGAAAGTGAAACTGGTGGGCAGTGTGATATCACCATGCTTTGCAGAGATGAGTGAAGGATAGGACATCCCGACTCATCCGAGGTTGTGCTTGTAACAAGTTAGGGCACCATGTCCCTGTCCTGCCTCCTGAGTGACTGCCTCAAATGTGGTACGACATGGCCCTCCGGTGCCTACATCCTGTTTATGCAGCCCATATCCGTCCCCGTCTAGCTGTGACGCAGGGATCCCCCAATTCCAGGAAAGTCCCTGATGCATGCCTGCTTGAACATTCAGCAATCCTGGAAGGACGTCTGATTGCTTGCAGAATCAACATGTGGCGTTGCACCTGCTTGTTAGCAATAATGTAAATAAATTATGCATTCATGGTAGCAACTACATTCGCTAGCGAGGTCTTCAGCTCGGTGCCTGAATTGCATGTTGGTTTCCACAGATGCAGCATCCGACAGACATCGCTGCCCCCTTCTCGAATCCCCAAAATATAAGTCACTCTGATTAAGAGGCAAGCCATGAAATTCACATTCCATTAGGTGGTAATCACTGTTAGAGTCATTAGGTCTCATTAAATGGGAGATGGCGAGCCGTCCTGAAGATGGTACTATCCGTCCCATCATGCTATCAAGTCGAATCGCCTAGACTGTCATATGCTTTGCCACGGCTTCAACCATCTGCCTAATCCGGAAACATAAGTTACCAATCTTTTCCGGCTCAGTGTAGATTAGCGTCATGGCAGGCAGCTGTTGAAATCGCGTGCCCTGAGAGCTTAGCGATTATCCAACCCACTTGCATACGGATTCCTTAAACGCTGCGCACATTGCACAGGATTGCCATCAGCAAAAGTCAAAATTGGGTTATTTGTTACAATGTGGGTCAAGAGGAGTCCTCGTATTGAGCCAAAGAAGACCAAGAGGGAGTTTGCTTTCATGATCATCCAGGGTTAAGACATAACAAATACATCTTCTACAATAAGAGTAAATTGAACCCAAGCACGACTCAAAGAATACATATGTAGGAAATGGAAGGTATTTTTAGGTCTCACCTGAGAGAATATGCGCTGTCGCTCATGAGGCATTTTGTTTACTTACAGGGCTCAGAGCCAGTCCATTGCGTACCACTGGTTAACTTTATCGTGGCTCTCATTCCCCTGCTTCTCTTTGGTCAGTGCAAACCAGTTTTGCATACTCTTTGTGTGTTTGTCCCTCCCCTAGAGCATGGACCAAGTACTGCTTCCTTGCCCAGTGGTCTTCCACTGCCCATGCTTTCTGAGCTACTTTCTTCTTTTAGTTGCAGCACTCCCTAAGAGTGCAGGTGTTGGCAAGCACCCACCCATCGCCTCCTGCATTGTTGTTTGCCCCTCTCCTGCATTATTGCTTACCCTGCCCCTCTCCTGCACTCCTCTTGCATTGTCGCTTGTCCCTTCCCTCTCATCCTCCCTCCGTGTTGTTGCTTGCCTTGTTCCCTTCACCCCTTCCGCACTGTTGCTGGCCCAGTATCCCTGCCCACCCTCCTCCCTGGTTAATGCTTGCCCTCTCCCGTCTGGAAAAAAAAAAAAGCACTATGAGGCCACAGCACTTCTTCCCTAACTTTTAGCCATGCTGCACAGCTGCTGCGCTGATGTTTAACATGACTAAACGAAATTGACAAAGCCAATAGCTCTTGCATAGGTGAAACCTCCTGGCTTTTCAAATGCTTGTTTATCTATAAATGTCTAGACAACCTTGTAGGAGGCTGGCCTGGCTTATAGTGGGTGCCTGATGGTACTTGCACCTTGTGCCAGGTCTAGTTATCCCTTATTAGTAGATTAGTAGTGTTCTAGCAGCTTAGGCTGATAGAGGTAGCTATAGAAGAGCAGCTTAGGCTGCACTAGGAGACATGCAAAGCTCCTACTATACCACTTATATCATATAGCACTATGTCACAAGAATCACAATACTCAGTTACTAAAAATAAAGGTACTTTATTTTAGTGACAATGTGCCAAAAATATCTCAGAGGATATACTCCCTTAGGAGGTAAGTAAAATACACAAAATATATACACAAACCAAAATCAGGTAAGTAAACAGTTAGAAAAGTAGTGCAAACACTGTAGAATACAATAGGATGCAATAGGCCTAGAGGCAACACAAACCATATACCAAGAAAGTGTAATGCGAACCACTTAGGGACCTTTGGCCTAGTGTAGTGTGTAGAGGGTCGCTGGGAGTGTAAGAAAACACTAAGGGTGTCCAAGATACCCCACCCCAAGACCCTGAAAAGTAGGAGTAAACTTACCCTACTTCCCCAGAAACACACTAAAGTTGTGATAGTGATAGGAGATTCTGCAAAGACCACAACAGACTGCAAAGCACTGAAGACGGATTCCTGGACCTGAGGACCTGTAAAGGAAGGGGACCAAGTCCAAGAGTCACAAAAGTGTTCGCGGGGGCAGGAGCCCACTAAACCCCGAATGAAGGTGCAAAATGGCTGCCTCCGGGTGGAAGAAGCTGAAGATTCTGCAACAACGTAAGATGCCAGGAACTTCTCCTTTGCACAGAAGATGTCCCATGGTGTGCTTGAGGATCCAGAGTTGTTTCTTTGTAGAAAGACTGCAAACAAGCCTTGCTAGTTGCAAAGGTCGCGGTTGAAGAAAAAGGGTGCTGCCCGGGCCCAGGAAGGACCAGGAGGTCGCCACTTGGAAGAGGAGACAGAGGGGGCCCTCAGCAACACAGAGAGCCCAAGCAGAAAAAGGCAGCCCCAGCAGAAGTACTTGAACATGGGTTCAAGAAAACTGAGCACAGCGGTTGTCCCAACACTACAAAGGAGGGTCCCACGAAGCCGATGGTCAACTCAGCATATTGAGCAATGCAGGACGGAGTGCTGGGGACCTGGGCTGTGCTGTGCACGAAGGATTCCTTGCAAAACTGCACAGAAGCCCTAGCAGCTGCAGTTCACGCAGTACACAGGATTACGGTCTGGCGAGGGGGGGGTAAGGACTTACCTCCTCCAAATTTGGACAGATGGACCACTGGACTGTCGGGGTCACTTGGATAAAGCTCCTGTGTTCCAGGGACCATGCTCGTCAAGATGAGAGGGGACCCAGATGAAGTTTGGTGCCTGCGGTAGCAGGGGGAAGATTCAGTCGACCCACAGGAGATTTCTTCTTGGCTTCCAGTGCAGGGTGAAGGCAGACAGCCCCCAGAGCCTGCACCACCAGGAAACAGTCGAGAAAGCTGGCAGGATTAGGCGCTACAATGTCGCTGGTAGCCTTCTTGTTACTTTGTTGCAGTTTTGCAGGTGTCCTGGAGCAGTCAGCGATCGATCCTTGGCAGAAGTCAAAGAGGGAAATGCAGAGGAACTCTGGTGAGCTCTTGCATTCGTTATCTGAAGAAAGGCCCACAGGAGAGACCCTAAATAGCCCTCAGAGGAGGATTGGCCACCTAGTCAGGTAAGCACCTATCAGGAGGGGTCTCTGACGTCACCTGCTGGCACTGGCCACTCAGAGGCCTCCATTGTGCTCTCACAATTCTGGATTCAAGATGGCAGAGGTCTGGGACACACTGGAGGAGCTCTGGGCACCACCCCTGCGGTCGTGATGGACAGGGGAGTGGTCACTCCCCTTTCCTTTGTCCAGTTTCGTGCCAGAGCAGGGACCGGGGGTCCCCTGAACCGGTGTAGACTGGTTTATGCAAGGAGGGCACCATCTGTGCCCTTCAAAGCATTTCCAGAGGACTGGAGAGGCTACTCATCTCAGGCCCTTAACACCTATTTCCAAAGAGGAAATCCTTTGTTCTGCCTTCCTGGGACTGGGCTGCCCAGACCCCAGGAGGGCAGAAACATGTCTGTGGGTTGGCAGCAGCGGTAGCTGCAGAGAACACCCGGAGAGCTAGTTTGGCAGTCCATGCTGGAGCCCCGGGGATGCATGGGATTGGCATCCCAATACCAGATTTGGCATTGGGGGGGGGGGACAATTCCTTGATCTTAGACATGTTACATTGCCATATTTGGAGTTACCATTGTGAAGCTACATATAGGTATTGACCTATATGTAGTGCACGCGTGTAATGGTGTCCCCGCACTCACAAAGTCTGGGGAAATTGTCCTGAACTATGTGGGGGCACCTTGGCTACTGCCAGGGTGCCCTCACACTTAGTAACATTGCACCTAACCTTCAATAAGTGAGGGTTACAGATATAGGTGACTTATAAGTTACTTAAGTGAAGTGTAAAATAGCTGTGAAATAACGTGGACGTTATTTCACTCAGGCTGCAGTGGCAGTCCTGTGTAAGAATTGTCTGAGCCCCCTATGGGTGGCAAAAGAAATGCTGCCACCCATAGGGATCTCCTGGAACCCCAAAACCCCTGGGTACCTAGGTACCATATACTAAGTGTAGGAAAGTCCTCCTTTTTGCCCTGGTCACCCCCACACTTTTTGGACAGGTACTGATGGTTACTGACTCTTGGCTGTGCCCTGGGTACTGCTTACCAGTCCCAGGGCCAGTGCTCTGTGTAAAATGGATATGAAAATTAGGCTAATTATAATTGGCTAAGTTAACCTACCTATAAGTCCCTAGTATATGGTAGGGCATGTAGGTTTAGGGACCACAGCATAGGTGGTGCACACCTAGGTGCACTGCTGGGGTGCCCAGTGTTATTTTAAAGGCAGGCCTGCCTTGCTGGCTGCTTTTAAATTAAAGTTATATGCAAATTCGACTTTGGAATTAAAAGTAGTTCCAAAGTCTGAAACTACCTTATTTTTACATATAAGTCACCCCTAAGGTGTGCCCTATGTGCCCCTAGGGCTGGGTGCCATGTAACTATAAGCAGGGACTTTATAAAAATAGATTTATAAACCCTGGTGAGGTAAAAACAGCCAAATTTGTTTCTCCCTCATTGAAGTAAATGGCCTTCATAGGCTAGAATGGGGAGACTTTATTTTAAATTTTAAAGTCTCCTTAAATGTTGCATACCAAGAATTTGGTATCAAATTAATTGTTGTAATAAATCCCACAACTTCCAGTTGTTGGATTTAATATAACATGTTCAGGTAAAAAGTTTTAGACTTTACTTAAAAAGTTGCCAATTTCAGCCCTGCATTGTTTTTGCTGCTGTGCTCTGATTGGCCAGCCTTGAGCAGGTTGACCAAGCTGCCTTGATGAGGTGTGAAGTGGCCTGGCTTCACACAAAGGAATGTGCCTGTGGGAGAGAATCTCCCCTCAGCAGATGGTGAGGCAGGAAGGGGGAGGGCTGCCAAACTGGTCTTCAAAGGCAGAGAAGGACATCTGGAGCACCCAGCAACACCCCCACATCCTGCAACCCCAGACAACTAGGTGCCCCCTTGATTAGATTAGGAGAGGGCAGGAGAGGGGTGTGTTTATGATTTTTAGCCACACCAGTGGGTGGGCTCAGCCAGATGTAACCTCCAAAAATCAGATTCAGCCATGTTGGATTTTTAGAGAATGTTGCCTTTTGGGATGGATTTTTGCCACACTTCCCAGGAAGTAGTCATCACAGGGGGACGACCCTGTACCTGATTGGAGAACCAGGACCCCCCTGCTTTTCACCCAGGAGCAAGGATAAAACTGGCAGACCTGCCCCCACACCTCAGATCCCCGCCAGATTTCAAGAAGAAAAGAACTAAAGGAGAAGAAGGGCTGCCCTGCTGGACCCCTGGCCTGCACCTGGAACCTGCACTCAGAAGGACTGCACCAGCTGCACACTTGGGCTTCACCACAAGAAGGACTTTGCCTGGCTTCAACTGGTTCAAGGAGGGACTCCCTGTTTGCTACAGGTGAAAAATTGCTATCCAGAGTCCCCCTGCACCAACTCCTGAAAAGTGACCAGCTGACCACTGTCCAGTGGCCAAAAAGGAGTTTGCGCCAGGAGCATTCTGGGAGTTGTAGTCCGCACCCCCCAAGGACCATCACAGAACTTCTGGACCCTTGGGGTGAGCTGTGGACCCCAAAAGAACCTTAAAAGAACATCTGGGTGAAGCCCCAGAAGTTTGGAGAAGATTTGAGAATTTTTGTAAAAAAGCTCCAGAGAGGGACCGACCCTCCGTGGAAATTCTAGCCGGCTTGCCTCAACTGCGACCCGGCCTGACTTGGTGGTTCGTCCCGGTAAAGAAAAATCTCCGAAAAAGTGACTAAGTCCGAAGGTAAAAAGTTGACCGGGACCTTCCAGCCATCGTATCCGAGAAGGGCTCCACGGACGTCGGATCAAGATCCAGGTTTACCCCGGTCGAAGGATTTTCACCTCGAAAAAACGACTAAGTCCGAAGGTAAAAATCTCCACCGAGGAATCCAGCATCGCGTATCCGGACAAGGGCTCCAGGAGGTCGGATTCGACTGGCAGGTTCGTCCCGCTGAAGAAAATCTTCAAAATAAAGACTAAGTCAGAAGGTAACTTTTTAACCGAGGCCTCCCGCGACTTGTAGCCGAGCAGGGCTCCATCGCGGTCGGCCTGAAACTTTGACTTTGCCCCGGTCAAGGTGCAACCAGATGACCCGATTGGCGCTTTTTGTTTCTAAGCGCTAGAAAAGTAATAATTCTTTAAAAATTCATATCTCCGGTTCCCTTTATCCGATTTTATTCGTTTTTGTGTCATTTTAAAGATAAAAATATAAACTATTTTTATAAATTGGTTTTGGATTTTTAAACTGTTTCCTGTGTTTTATTTAATTACTGTTTTGTGATATTTGAATGCTTTACACATTGTCTCCTAAATTAAGCCTGGACGCTCGTTGCCAAGCTACCAAGGGTTGAGCTGGGATTAATTTACTGAGACCTAACTGGACCTAAGTGGAGGTTAGTGGCTTGTTGCTAGGTGTAGGTACCTGCCTGCCCTCACCAATAACCCATTTTCCAACATTTTTGGTGGCAGCGGTGGGATCCTGTACTTGTGTTCAGTATCACGTTACAGTTTTAAGTAAAACAAATTAAAAATCCTTTAAATTGTCTTAGTGCAAAAAAAAATTATTTTTTTATTTTTATTTTTGTATTCATTTGGATTAATTTCAATTATTGAATTTTTGTAATTTTTTCTAAATTCTTGTTTCCAATTTTTGCAAAAAGTTTTTGTTGACACAAAACCAGGGAACCATGGAGCTTGATCTGGCTAGCCTACCCACACTGACAGTAGTCCAGCTTAGGGGGTTGTGTATTGAAAGAGGGTTGCCTGCAACCACTGATCTCAGGAAGCAAATCCTGATCAAATCCCTGCTAGCATGGGCTGAGGCCCATGAGGTAGACGCAGAGGAAGCTCCAGAGGAGGGAGAAAAAGGGGAGGATGCTAGCTCTAACCATTCAGGGGAGGGAAGGCATCTGAGCCTAAGTGAGGATGAGGAAGAACAGTCCTCAGTAAATACAGTCACTAGGGGCAGACCCAAAGCTAGTGGTGGGAAGGGGGTCCTTTCAGGAGGAGAGAACCCATCCATCAGAGAAAGAGAGCTAGAGGCCCAGCTAGCATACATAGCTTTGGAAGCAGATAAGCTGGCCCTAGAAAAGAAAAAGTGGGCAAACAAGGAGAAAAGAGATGGTGGCAGCGATAAAGAAGCTGAGGTGTCCCTGGGTGGGGGTTTTTCCCCCAGATTACCCAAAGGGGTGGTTCCTGCCTATGTAGAGGGGGATGACATAGATAAGTGGCTGGGGGCCTTTGAGAGGGCCCTCCAGATGAGGAGAGTCAAGCCTCAGTACTGGGGTTCACTTCTTTGGGAGTTAGTTCCCAACTCTGGGAGGGATAGGCTCCTAACCATGAGTGGGGAAGATGCAGACTCATACCCCAGTATGAAGAGTTGCTTGACTAAAAAGTTTGTTCTGACCCCAGAGCAGTATAGGCTCAAGTTTAGGGACACCCAAAAGACAAGCACCCAGTCCTGGGTGGACTTTGTGGACATTTCAGTAAAGGCACTGGAGGGCTGGATACAGGGCAACAAGGTAAGTACCTTTGAGGGGCTGTAAATTTGATTATGAGGGAGCACCTTCTAACTAATTGTGTCCAAGAGAAGCTCCACCAGTATCTAGTTGACTCTAGGTTGACCAACCCCAGAGAGCTGGGGGAGGCAGCAGATGACTGGTTAAGAACTAGGGTTAACCAGAAACCCCCAGGGGGTGATCAGAAAAAGGGAGGACATGGTTCTTCTCAGGGGAAGAACCAAGGGAAAGATAATAAAAAGCCCAAAGAGTCTTCACCAGAGTCCCCAAAAACTTCTCAGGGTGGGGGAGCCCCGAGCCATTCCACTTTTAAGGGGAAAGGGTATCAGGGAAAGAACTATGATCCTGCTAAAGCAGGAAGGTTTCAGGAGCTTGCTAAGGCCGGCAAGTGTTTTGACTGTTATCAACCTGGACATAAAAGAGGAGATGCTATCTGCTCCAAGAAGCCCCCCACTGGTGGGCAATCCCAGGGGATTGCTAGTGTAGGGTTGGGGGTGGAAGTTGGCCCAGGGCTGGAATCAGGGTACACAGAGGTCACCTTAGTATCCGTGGGTGGGGTGGACATTGCAACTATGGCCACCTTACCTCCCATCATGGAGAGGTATAGGCAGAGGCCTAAAGTCAATGGGACTGAGGTGGAAGCTCTGAGAGATACAGGAGCCAGTGTGACAATGGTCACAGAGAAGCTGGTTTCTCCAGAGCAGGTCTTACCTGGTGTCTTCCACCAGGTGACTTATGCAGATAGCAGAACCAAACTCCATCCCATGGCCATGGTGAGTCTGGAATGGGGAGGTGTGACTGGTCCTAAGAAGGTAGCTGTAGCTCCTGCCCTCCCAGTAGAGTGCCTGCTGGGAAATGATCTTGAAGCATCTGAATGGTCAGAGGTGGAGAGAAGGGTCCATGCACAGATGCTGGACCTCCCTGAATGGGTGTGTGCTGTGACAAGGTCACAGGCAGCACAACAGTGAAGTGCTGGACACTTGGACCCTGGAACAATGGGCCAAGCCTCCAAGAAGAAGAGAAAGGGCACTGGGTCTGGCTTGCCAGCCCCTACAAGTACAGAGGGTCAGGAAGAATCCAACCCTGAGGGGGAGGATCTTAACTCTGAGGGAGGGACACTTCCCCTGCAAGTTCTGCCTGACTTGGCAGAACTGCAAGGGGCAGGTGGGCCCACCAGAGAAGATTTGTGCCAGGGACAAAGAGAGTGTCCCACTCTTGAGGGCCTGAGGCAGACTGCTGCCAGGCAAGAACAAGGGGATACCAGTGGGACCCACAAGGGTTACTGGGAGGATGGAGTTCTCTACACTGAGGCAAGGGCCCTCAAACCAGGGGCTACTAGGAGAGTAGTGGTCCCCCAGAAGTATAGAGAATTCCTCCTTACTTTAAGCCATGATATCCCCTTAGCTGGACATTTGGGACAGACCAAGACCTGGAACAGGCTGGTCAACCATTTTTATTGGCCCCAAATGTCAGAAAAGGTCAAGGAGTTTTGCAGCTCCTGTGTCACCTGCCAAGCCAGTGGCAAGACAGGGGGCAAGCCAAAGGCTCCCTTGATACCACTGCCAGTGGTTGGGACTCCCTTTGAGCGGGTGGGGATTGACATTGTTGGTCCCCTAGACCCACCAACTGCCTCAGGTAACAGGTACATTGTGGTGGTTGTGGACCATGCCACCAGGTACCCTGAGGCAATACCCCTCCGGACAGTCACTGCTCCCACAGTGGCTAGGGCCCTACTTGGTGTGTTCACCAGAGTGGGGTTCCCAAAGGAGGTGGTCTCAGATAGGGACACAAACTTTATGTCAGCCTATCTGAAAGCCATGTGGGATGAGTGTGGTGTTACTTATAAGTTCACCACCCCCTACCATCCACAGACCAATGGTCTGGTGGAAAGATTTAATAAGACCCTGAAGGGCATGATCATGGGTTTGTCTGACAAACTCAGGAGGAGATGGGATGTTCTCCTCCCATGCCTGCTGTTTGCCTACAGAGAGGTGCCACAGAAGGGGGTTGGATTCAGCCCCTTTGAGTTACTGTTTGGGCACCCAGTAAGAGGCCCATTGTGCTTGGTGAGAGAGTCTTGGGAAAAGCCTCTCAAAGAGTCCAAGGAGAATGTGCTAGATTATGTGCTGGGCCTGCGGTCACGCATGGCTGAGTACATGAAGAAGGCAAGCAGAAACCTGGAGGCCAGCCAGGAGCTCATGAAGCTCTGGCATGATCAAAAGGCTACCCTGCCTGAGTATCACCCAGGACAGCTGGTGTGGGTTTTGGAGCCCATGGCTCCTAGGGCACTTCAGGCCAAATGGACTGGGCCCTATCCAATTCTGGAGAAAAAAGGTGAGGTCACCTACTTGGTGGACCTTGGCACCCCCAGGAATCCTCACAGGATCCTGCATGTGAACAGGATGAAACCCCACCAGGACAGGGCAGACATGACCATGCTGATGGTCACTGATGAAGGGAAGGAGGAGGAGGGTGAACCTCTGCCAGACCTCCTGTCCTCAAAGGCACAAGATAGGTCAGTGGAGGGAGTGGTACTCTCTCCCAAATTGACAGATCAGCAACAAAAAGACTGCAAACAAGTTTTAAAACAGTTTGCTAGTCTGTTCTCCCTGACCCCTGGACTCACCAATTGGTGTGTCCATGATGTTGACACTGGAGACAGCTTGCCTGTCAAGAACAAGCTGTACAGGCTGTCTGACCAGGTCAAGGCCAACATCAAAGCTGAAGTGGCTAAGATGTTGGAGCTCAAGGTAATTGAGCCCTCTGATAGTCTTTGGTCCAGTCCAGTGGTACTGGTGCCCAAACCTAATCCCCAAGGTGGGAAGAAAGAATTGAGATTTTGTGTGGACTACAGAGGTCTAAACGCAGTCACTAGGACTGATGCTCACCCCATACCTAGAGCTGATGAGCTCATTGACAGGTTGGGGGCTGCCAAATTCCTGAGCACATTTGATCTGACCTCAGGATATTGGCAGATTGCCTTAAGTCCAGGAGCTAAGGAGAGGTCAGCATTTTCCACACCAGAGGGCCACTTTCAGTTCAAGGTGATGCCCTTTGGCATGAAAAATGCTCCTGCCACCTTCCAACGGTTGGTGAATAGAGTCCTGTCTGGGTTGGAATCTTTCAGTGCAGCTTATCTGGATGATATAGCTGTATTTAGTTCCACCTGGAAGGACCACCTGGTCCACCTGAAGGAAGTGCTTCAGGCCCTGCTTCAAGCAGGCCTGACTATCAAGGCAAGCAAGTGCCAGATAGGGCAAAGCTCAGTTGTGTACCTGGGCCACCTTGTTGGTGGAGGCCATGTACAACCTCTCCAGCCCAAGATCCAGACTATCCTGGATTGGGAGGCTCCTAAAACCCAGACTCAGGTCAGGGCCTTTCGTGGCCTGACTGGGTACTACAGGAGGTTTGTTCAGAATTTTGGGACCATAGTGGCCCCTCTGACTGAGCTTACCTCCAAGAAACAGCCCAAGAAGGTCATTTGGACCCCAGAGTGTCAGAAAGCTTTTGACACCCTAAAACAGGCTATGTGTTCAGCACCAGTGTTACTGGCCCCTGACTATAGCAAAGAGTTTATAGTGCAAACAGATGCTTCAGAGGAAGGGATTGGGGCAGTGTTAGCACAAGTTAATGAAGAGGGCCAAGATCACCCAGTTGCCTTCATCAGCAGGCGACTACTCCCCAGAGAAAAAAAATGGAGTGCCATTGAGAGGGAGGCCTTTGCTGTGGTCTGGTCCCTGAAGAAGTTGAGGCCTTACTTGTTTGGCACTCACTTCTGTGTACAAACTGACCACAGACCTCTCAGATGGTTGATGCAGATGAGGGGGGAGAACCCAAAACTGTTAAGGTGGTCCATTTCCCTACAGGGGATGGACTTCACAGTGGAGCACAGACCTGGGACTGCCCATGCCAATGCAGATGGCCTTTCCAGGTTTTTCCACTTAGCTGATGAGGACTACCAGGGTGTAGGTTAGTACCCATCACCTTTCATCTGGGGGGGGGGCAGTGTAGGAAAGTCCTCCTTTTTGCCCTGGTCACCCCCACACTTTTTGGACAGGTACTGGTGGTTACTGACTCTTGGCTGTGCCCTGGGTACTGCTTACCAGTCCCAGGGCCAGTGCTCTGTGTAAAATGGATATGCAAATTAGGCTAATTATAATTGGCTAAGTTAACCTACCTATAAGTCCCTAGTATATGGTAGGGCATGTAGCTTTAGGGACCACAGCATAGGTGGTGCACACCTAGGTGCACTGCCGAGGTGCCCAGTGTCATTTTAAAGGCAGGCCTGCCTTGCTGGCTGCTTTTAAATTAAAGTTATATGCAAATTCGACTTTGGAATTAAAAGTAGTTCCAAAGTCTGAAACTACCTTATATTTACATATAAGTCACCCCTAAGGTGTGCCCTATGTGCCCCTAGGGCTGGGTGCCATGTAACTATAAGCAGGGACTTTATAAAAATAGATTTATAAACCCTGGTGAGGTAAAAACAGCCAAATTCGTTTTTCCCTCATTGAAGTAAATGGCCTTCATAGGCTAGAATGGGGAGACTTTATTTTAAATTTTAAAGTCTCCTTAAATGTTGCATACCAAGAATTTGGTATCAAATTAATTGTTGTAATAAATCCCACAACTTCCAGTTGTTGGATTTAATATAACATGTTCAGGTAAAATGTTTTAGACTTTACTTAAAAAGTTGCCAATTTCAGCCCTGCATTGTTTTTGCTGCTGTGCTCTGATTGGCCAGCCTGCAGCAGCTTTGCCAAGCTGCCTTGATGAGGTGTGAAGTGGCCTGGCTTCACACAAAGGAATGTGCTTGGGGGAGAGAATCTCCCCTCAGCAGATGGTGAGGCAGGAAGGGGGAGGGCTGCCAAACTGGTCTTCAAAGGCAGAGAAGGACATTTGGAGCACCCAGCAACACCCCCACATCCTGCAACCCCAGACAACTAGGTGCCCCCTTGATTAGATTAGGAGAGGGCAGGAGAGGGGTGTGTTTATGATTTTTAGCCACACCAGTGGGTGGGCTCAGCCAGATGTAACCTCCAAAAATCAGATTCAGCCATGTTGGATTTTTAGAGAATGTTGCCTTTTGGGATGGATTTTTGCCACACTTCCCAGGAAGTAGTCATCACAGGGGGACGACCCTGTACCTGATTGGAGAACCAGGACCCCCCTGCTTTTCACCCAGGAGCAAGGATAAAACTGGCAGACCTGCCCCCACACCTCAGATCCCCGCCAGATTTCAAGAAGAAAAGAACTAAAGGAGAGGAAGGACTGCCCTGCTGGACCCCTGGCCTGCACCTGGAACCTGCACTCAGAAGGACTGCACCAGCTGCACACTTGGGCTTCACCACAAGAAGGACTTTGCCTGGCTTCAACTGGTTCAAGGAGGGACTCCCTGTTTGCTACAGGTGAAAAATTGCTATCCAGAGTCCCCCTGCACCAACTCCTGAAAAGTGACCAGCTGACCACTGTCCAGTGGCCAAAAAGGAGTTTGCGCCAGGAGCATTCTGGGAGTTGTAGTCCGCACCCCCCCAGGACCATCACAGAACTTCTGGACCCTTGGGGTGAGCTGTGGACCCCAAAAGAACCTTAAAAGAACATCTGGGTGAAGCCCCAGAAGTTTGGAGAAGATTTGAGAATTTTTGTAAAAAGCTCCAGAGAGGGACCGACCCGCCGTGGAAATTCTAGCCGGCTTGCCTCAACTGCGACCCGGCCTGACTTGGTGGTTCGTCCCGGTAAAGAAAAATCTCAGAAAAAGAGACTAAGTCCGAAGGTAAAAAGTTGACCGGGACCTCCCAGCCATCGTATCCGAGAAGGGCTCCACGGACGTCGGATCAAGATCCAGGTTTACCCCGGTCGAAGGATTTTCACCTCGAAAAAACGACTAAGTCCGAAGGTAAAAATCTCCACCGAGGAATCCAGCATCGCGTATCCGGACAAGGGCTCCAGGAGGTCGGATTCGACTGGCAGGTTCGTCCCGCTGAAGAAAATCTTCAAAATAAAGACTAAGTCAGAAGGTAACTTTTTAACCGAGGCCTCCTGTGACTTGTAGCCGAGCAGGGCTCCATCACGGTCGGCCTGAAACTTTGACTTTGCCCCGGTCGAGGTGCAACCAGATGACCCGATTGGCGCTTTTTGTTTCTAAGCGCTAGAAAAGTAATAATTCTTTAAAAATTCATATCTCCGGTTCCCTTTATCCGATTTTATTCGTTTTTGTGTCATTTTAAAGATAAAAATATAAACTATTTTTATAAATTGGTTTTGGATTTTTAAACTGTTTCCTGTGTTTTATTTAATTACTGTTTTGTGATATTTGAATGCTTTACACATTGTCTCCTGAATTAAGCCTTGACGCTCGTTGCCAAGCTACCAAGGGTTGAGCTGGGATTAATTTACTGAGACCTAACTGGACCTAAGTGGAGGTTAGTGGCTTGTTGCTAGGTGTAGGTACCTACCTGCCCTTACCAATAACCCATTTTCCAACATTTTTGGTGGCAGCGGTGGGATCCTGTACTTGTGTTCAGTATCAGGTTACAGTTTTAAGTAAAACAAATTAAAAATCCTTTAAATTGTCTTAGTGCAATTTTTTATTTTATTTTTATTTTAAATTTTTATTTTTTTTATTAATTTGGATTAATTTCAATTATTGTAATTTTTTCTAAATTCTTGTTTCCAATTTTTGCAAAATGTTTTTGTTGACACAAAACCAGGGAACCATGGAGCTTGATCTGGCTAGCCTACCCACACTGACAGTAGTCCAGCTTAGGGGGTTGTGTATTGAAAGAGGGTTGCCTGCAACCACTGATCTCAGGAAGCAAATCCTGATCAAATCCCTGATAGCATGGGCTGAGGCCCATGAGGTAGATGCAGAGGAAGCTCCAGAGGAGGGAGAAAAAGGGGAGGATGCTAGCTCTAACCACTCAGGGGAGGGAAGGCATCAGACCCCAAGTGAGGATGAGGAAGAACAGTCCTCAGTAAATACAGTCACTAGGGGCAGACCCAAAGCTAGTGGTGGGAAGGGGGCCTTTCAGGAGGAGAGAACCCATCCATCAGAGAAAGAGAGCTGGAGGCCCAGCTAGCATACATAGCTTTGGAAGCAGACAAGCTGGCCCTAGAAAAGAAAAAGTGGGCAAACAAGGAGAAAAGAGATGGTGGCAGCGATAAAGAAGCTGAGGTGTCCCTGGGTGGGGGTTTTTCCCCCAGATTACCCAAAGGGGTGGTTCCTGCCTATGTAGAGGGGGATGACATAGATAAGTGGCTGGGGGCCTTTGAGAGGGCCCTCCAGATGAGGAGAGTCAAGCCTCAGTACTGGGGTTCACTTCTTTGGGAGTTAGTTCCCAACTCTGGGAGGGATAGGCTCCTAACCATGAGTGGGGAAGATGCAGACTCATACCCCAGTATGAAGAGTTGCTTGACTAAAAAGTTTGGTCTGACCCCAGAGCAGTATAGGCTCAAGTTTAGGGACACCCAAAAGACAAGCACCCAGTCCTGGCTGGCAGGGTCCCAGTGAGACCGGCAAAAACAAACTGACATACAAGTAAAAATGGGGGTAACATGCCAGGCAAGATGCTACTTTCCTACAAACCTCAAAAATGATTTGCTCAGAATATTCAGCATCAAGACATAATTTGCAATTTGCACGTGTTTAAAAACAGCTCACAAAAACGGGACTAATAATATGAGAATTAAACATTTAAGAAATTATGAAAACCAAGACATCAAATACGAAATAAATGTGAAATGGCAAAAAAAAGTCCAGCAGCAGGTCTTCCGCAGCAATGCTGTGCTTGGATCCGGGCCACGGGAGACCCACCCCACGGGAGGCCCACCCCACGGGAGGCCCACCCCACGCAGCTCCTCGGCTACCAGTAATACCTGGATTTACGTGAGTCCCATCGGAACGGACGTACAGGCCTCCGGGCCGATGATATTTCAACTGCAGACGTTTTATTCTTGACATTTCATTTTTTCATATAATTGTTTGGGTAAATGTTTATTTTAGTTCTGTGGTAGGTGAAGTCTCTTTTCTTTCCTTCTGTGTTTCTACTTGTTAAAAGAATGTTCATAAGCACCTGTGGTGCCCGGTCGTGCCCATCAGACAGCCCTGTGATGACCGTCGCATCCGTGGGCACTGTGCCAGGAACCGTGGCACCGTTAGGCATCAGTGCCTGTGTAAGACAGAAGCCATCAGAAGCCATCAGCAGCTGTTAATGTAATCTTTGTGCCCAGCAGGTTACCATAGTGGCAGAAACAAGGCCCTCTCCTGGCACCTGACCAGTAATGTGTGGCCCACCAGACAGGTGCTGTGAGCGAAATGAGGGTGAAATCAGAACCCATCGTGCCAACAAGCTGAGAGGCCTTCCATAATTAGTGACTGCACGCAAGTAGCATCTACGGGCATTGTGCCAGTGATGCCCACTTCAGATCTCAGAAGCCGGGTATCCCTCCCGTCACACGTGGCCCACTCTTAGCGTGTGACCCTGTACAGCGCTCTGAAGCAGCTACCCATCCAGTCACGCGTGGGCCACTCTTTGCGTTTGACCCTGTACAGCGCTCTGAAGCAGCTACCCCTCCTCTCACGCGTGGACCACTCTTTGCGTTTGACCTGGTACAGCCCTCAGAAGCCACCTACCCCTCCAGCCATGCGTGCACCTCTCTTTGCGTTTGACCCTGTACAGCGCTCTGAAGCAGCTACCCCTCCAGTCACACGCGGGCCACTCTTTGCGTCTGACCCTGTACAGCGCTCAGAAGCCAGCTACCCCTCCTCTCACGCGTGGACCACTCTTTCCGTTTGACCCTGCACAGCGCTCAGAAGCCCGCTACCCCTCCAGTCACGCGTGGCCCACTCTTTGCGTTTGACCCTGCACAGCGCTCAGAAGCCCGCTACCCCTCCAGTCACACGTGGCCCACTCTTAGCGTTTGACCCTGTACAGCGCTCTGAAGCAGCTACCCATCCAGTCACGCGTGGGCCACTCTTTGCGTTTGACCTGGTACAGCGCTCAGAAGCCAGCTACCCCTCCAGTCACGCGTGGACCACTCTTTGCGTTTGACCCTGTACAGCGCTCTGAAGCAGCTACCCATCCAGTCACAAGTGCTCTGAAGCAGCTACCCATCCAGTCACACGTGGGCCACTCTTTGCGTTTGACCCTGTACAGCGCTCAGAAGCCCGCTACCCCTCCAGTCACGCGTGGACCACTCTTTCCGTTTGACCCTGCACAGCGCTCTGAAGCAGCAACCCCTCCAGTCACGCGAGGACCAGGGTTGGATTGCCAGTGCGGAGGCCACCTGGTGGGCCATTTCCCGTCTGTGGATAAAGCAGCGACCCATGCCAGGGCGGGTTTCTCTAACAGGTAGACTGCTGCAGGTGAGGGTGAGAGTGGCCTGAGTGAGATACACAGGAGGCCCATTAGTAGTTATTTGCAGAATGACGCACATCACGCGGGGCCTTCTTCCATTACCAGGATCAAACGGTGACCGCAAGCCTTTGAGAAGCTCAATTAACAGGGATTTGGTGAGGAGGCTTCTGCCCCCCCACAGAAGGTCACAATGACAATGATTGGTCAAGAAGCCACAAGTGCCTGTGCCACAGGTGCCTGCTGCCACAGGTGCCTGCTGCCACAGATGCCTGCTGCCACAGGTGTCACTGCCACAGGTGCCACTGCCACAGGTGCCACTGCCACAGGTGCCACTGCCACGTCTCTGCTTGAGTTTGGGAGGTTCATCCAAATACTGTGCAATGGAGTGAGAGAAAAACACACCAAGAACTGCAGGGCTTTAAAATAACTTTGCAATTAAAAAAAATCTGAATAGAAACAGATAAAACTAAAACACCGTTTCGGCAGTCTTGCTGCTATAAAAGAACAAAAAATCTCATTCACCCTACATCCTGGAGTGACAAGGGAAAGGGGAGAGAAAAAAGAAATAAGAGACAGGGAGGTGAGCGGAGAGGAAAGCCTGGTGGGGAAAAGCTGTGAGTGAGAGAATGGTGCAGACAGAGTGAAGAATGGGAAACAGAAGAGGAGAGGAGACGGCAGAGGGACCGAGGGAGTGAACGGTGAATGATGAAACAAAGGGTGATGGAGCAGTGGCGGGCGGCAGCTTTAGGAGGGAGGGGGGCGGACGGGATACACACACACACACACACTCATTCTTTCACACACACGCACACACGCACGCACATCCATTAACAACACCCATACCATTCAAACATGCACGCATGCACCAAACATTCATTTTAAAAGTTCACACACACTCATTTCACACACGAACGCAAATCCATTACCAACATTCATACCATTCAAACATGCACGCATGCACCAAACATTCAATTTAAAACATCACACACATACACACACACTTACCTTCGGCGTCCAGGTCCCAGGAGGGTTGGGACTGCTGCCTAAGGTCAGCCAATGAGGGAAGGCAGCAGTCCCAGCCTTGTCATAGAGTGGGATGGGGTCAGTGAGACTGCTGACCCCACCCCACCCCACTCTGTGACGAAGTGTCACTGACTGACACTCGCCCTGGGCGCTTCAGGGCTTAAACCTGAAGCGCCCAGGGAGAGTGTCAATTGGTGACGCTTTCCTCGTCACCCAGGGTAGGGCCTTGAGGCACCTTTGCTGAGCCGAGGAGGTCACGCCCATAGGAGCTGTGACCTCCTCAGCCCAGCAAAGTATAGCTCAGGCAGCCAGGAGTCTGTGCAAATCGCACATGTCTCACTCCTGGCTGCCTGACCTGAACATGGAGAGTGTCTGTCAGGCTCACCTTTGTTCAGCCTGCCAGACACTCTTCATGAGGGCAAAAGTTGGGGTTGCATGGCCCCTCCACTCTAAAAGACCGACCACCACTGTGAAGGAGGCAGGGCCGGCCTTGGGCACGGGCGGGCTGGGCTCAGGCCCAGGTTTAGAGGCACACAACGAGCTCACCTCATTAGTATTTTTATTATTTTTGTTATTTCAGTAACAGCTCAGTTCATTAAATATGTAAAACTTAACATTCTCTTCAGTTCTCTTCCTCCATGTCCTCGCCCCCCTCCCTTCTCACTCTCGCCCCCTCCCAAAACTTCTCACCCCGATTTAGCATATAAACAGGTGATGGGGGTGTTGTGTGACCAGAGGTTGGCCACTGCTTAGGTGATGAGCTGGGATCTGACTGCCCAGTGAACACAAACGCCCCATATTAAGACCCTCTGCTTTACTACTGTTGAAGACCAGGTCAGGTGCATTGAAGGTGGCAGGACGTTGACTTTTCATAACCCACTAAGGCCCCCTTTCCCACCCTCGATCTCGGTGCAGAACATCCGCTGCTAGGGACCTTTTGATGAAGGCAGTGTTAAATACACCACTAAGAAAAGGTAGAGATTGAATTGTGAGGGGAGGGTGGAAATTGATGAGGGAGGAACATAGAGGCCCCAAATTTGATTTGGCCCAGGCACTTTTTGAGCAAAAGCCGGCCTTGGAGGGTGATATGTACTGGAATAAGTGTTTCACTCTTGGATGATGCTACTGGCCTTCAAAACTTTAAAAGGAATAATTTACCACACATCTCTCCCCTAATTAAGTCCCTGATGTAAATGACTGATTCATGAAAGGTGGTGATCCACAAATATGGGCCATTTTCTTTGGGCCAATTTTGAGTCCCAGTCTGACCCTGGCGTGGACCACTCTCTGCGTTTGACCCTGTACAGTGCTTAGAAGCCAGCTACATACCCCTCAACTCATGCATGGGCCAGTCTTTATCTTTGACCCTGTAGAGTGTTCAGAAGCCAGCTACCCCACATGTGAAAACAGGGTTTGCCTGTTATCCTATAAAGCGCTCTGAAGCCAGCTACCCCTCCAGTCACACGTGGACCCGGCCTTTACATACGTCACTCAGTGAGGCTGTAACTGTGCCTCTATTAGAGACTTAAGCCTCTAATTATGCCCCCATCACTGATGATGAGACTTGCATGTAACCATCCGCGCATCAGATATGCTTATGATCGAACCCTGTGCCGCAGGGGTGGGGGGTTGTGGACTTCACACCAGGTAACAATCCTAGAGCAGGCTCAAAAAAAAAAAAAAAAGGGCTGACTTGTAATTTCTAATAAACCAGAGAACGTGATTTCCACTCTGAAAATAGGCCCGGGCACCAGAATAAAAGAGGCCCATATATATTAGTGAATCAGATATCTAAAAAAAAAAAGTGCCCCACGTAAAGTTCTAAAGTTACAAAGTTATGTGAGGATACATGGGTTTGTGCTTGCATCAGGCAATGTTTGTGGTAATATCAGGGAAATCAACAAGGGGCGTGGCCAAGATGGCGGCCGCAATGGACACGCTTTGGAGTGCTCCGTACTTGGCCCAAACAATTATCCTGAAGCATCCTGAGTATCCAGCCCCACTTGTACCCCGCAGTTGCCCCATCAGACTTTGTCTTGGGGGATCATACAAGCCTGGAACAGCGGTGGGGCTAGTCGGAGTGCTGGAACCCGCACAGCCTGCCTCGTGTGATCCCGACTTCGGCCTTCAACGGTGGCCTGCTCGGATTTGGCGCCTCCTCCTCTGGCTGCAGGCACGCAGAGGAGCATTCCCTGGCACCGTCGAGCGAGCGCCCCGCATGCGGTGGAGGGCTACCCTCTGAGATGCAGCACCACGATGAGATGAGAGCGGAGAGGTACAGGAGGCGGAGTGGGCCTCCTGTACATAGGGAAGAGGACGTCCCGTACTGCAAATGTGCCCCCACCCCTCAAGTGGCATTGCGCCTCTTCATGGCCACAGCATACCCTGGGGAACTGCTGCACTCTAGCCAACCACACGGAGAAGAAGAGAAAAGGTGCTTATTTCACTGGCAGCCTGGTGCCCTCCGCATCTCACTAGGCCCTCGGCACAGGGATCGGCTGAGGCCTCAGCACCAACTAATGTCGACGGTCCCCGCTAATTCAGCCGCTATCTCTGCTCACTGGTTACCACATGGAGACCGAGCGACTGACCTGCCAGTGACGATGATAGAGCATAATTAGGAGACACATGCGGTTGGGGCTCCCCAGCGCTCTCAGGGCTCCTGGGGGAGAGCCACCCACTGTGCCCACGCCGTTCCCGGTATTGCCTGGGCCTAAGACCGCCACGCATCTTACACAGTCTGTACAACTTAGACACCTGAGGGTGCTTCACCATGCCGGAACTATCTTCCTGCATTTCCTTCCACCCTCCTGGAGGTCCCCCGATCCTGGCAGTGGGGCCACACCTAACAGGGACCACGTGGGCAGCAAGTGGCGGTCTCACTGGGTGCACCACATGCGGCGAGGACCGTCTGCTGCCTGTGTCGTTCATGACAGAGCGTCATTCCCCCTCAGAGCTAACAGCAGTCACCCTCCGTCACGGAGGACCACGCACAATGTGACAAGGTCCAGTGATATTATGAATAAAATATTTTATTATTGTTGTGAGCACTACATCTGACCTTTCAGCAATGCTACTTACGCCGACTGCTTATGTAGCATACGCCTGCCCAGCTAGATACCCTCCTGGCCTTTAAGTTACTCAGAGTTGTCCACCGTACGACCACCTCTTCTCATGTCGCTTCAGGGGGGCTCTGCAGTTGGGTGAATCAGTGTGAACTATAGGCACTTTCCTGTGACTCTGGCAAACCGTTCAATTAGGCTAGAAGGACACGCATTTCTCTATCTGAGACCTTTGCGACACACAGGTCTGCACCCTGCCTGGGCTATACCACTTTAGTTGTTTTGGGGGGCTCCTGGATTGAATCTACCACAGGGTGGCCTGCCTCCCAACATGTGCCCTACATCACTTACCTGAGACCATAAGAACCCTGTCTTGTAGGTAAACTGCATGTTCTGAGTTGATTTGGGCCTTGATCGATTGTTTACATATGTCCACTTTCTCCCGTGATGAAATCACTACGCACTCTGTATAGTGAACCTGCCCCTGGGGGTCCTTGGCATGCCACCAGACGTCTGCTGCGCTTGCTGCCCCCTTGACCACCCTCAGAAGTACCCGGACGAGCTTATGATGATGGGGAAGCCCAACGCCACTAACTCGCTGCCCACTGGCACTGGGGAAGCAATGACACTCTTCACACCTGCAGACAGGACCCTCAACAGTCCCCAGCAGCTTGAAACGACCCTACAAACTCACTCTGCCCAATTTGACGAAGTAATCCAGGCCATCATGGACACAAACCTCCCTGCAGGCATGCATTGGCACAGTCTCCCTGGACGTGAATCTGTTGCAAGCTGATCACCGCGGAAGAAGCGGAGGAGTCCACCCCGGATATAGTGAGGCTGTCGTGCAGGACCTACAGGAGCGGCTGACTCGCATGAAAGGGGAGGTTGCTAACTTACATCACTGAGAGGAGGATTCAGAGGGCCGATCTAGGCGGAATGACATTCACTTGTTGGGCTTCCCCGAGCGCTTGGAGGGACCTAGTGTGGAAGTGTACCCCGAAGAACGGGTGACAACCATGGTTCTTGAAAATAAGGTGTCAAAATTATTTTCCATTGGACGTGCACATCAGACACCAGACTGGCCCTTATTCCCCAGCGCCCCACCGCAGCCAATCAGTTGGTCTCCTTAATTATCGAGACCGTGACTTGTTGCTGCAACGGTTCTGAACCAAGGTCCCTTGGTGCTATGAAAATGCAACAGTCATGGATTATCCTAACTTTACGATGGAGGTACAGCGCCGCAGAGCTTCTTACTCTAAAGTTAAGCAGCGCCTCTGTGAACTGGAATTTGAATATGCTTTTCTGTATCCAGTAAAACTCAGAGTGATCAAGGGTGACACAACCTACCTGTTCCACTCGCTGGAAGATGCATGGACCTGGCTGCATGCTAAAGATCTGGTACGTCCGCCACCTCAAGACTCGAGTGCCGGAGACTGGCTGACACCCAAATCAAGACAACACTAACACAGGTCCACCAGAGCAATACACACCAAGGATCAAGGGGCAGCAGAGCAAGCCTGAGCGGTGTTGGAGGCCTCCCTCCACAGCATAAATTATTTTTGCTCTTCTTCACCCTGAACACATATCGGAGTCGGGATTGGCTCACGTGGCTCGCTCTCCTGCTCTACCGCTGGGGTCCATCGGGGCCCAAGAGTAACCCCACGATCGACTAATAACTTGTGAAGTGGATCCTCCTAACTACAAGAGGTGGATGTCCTGGCAAAGTTGGTTCTTTCTTCAGTTAGTTACTCCCCCAAAAGTAAGCCACATGATCTAGGGGGGAGCTGGAAGGCACATCATCCGATATGGATTCGACTACGGACACACTGAACATTGACACTTTCACACTTCACGCAGCCTCACTGGGTCCGTCCCTCACTGAGTATTCCACATGGGCATGGTTTTGTTGCAGTATCTGTTACATGCCAGTTACACTGTTTAAGGGGTTGTGGCATTGAGCCAGAAGCCATTCAGACCTGGGTTAGGGGAGTTGTGTTTTTTAAAAATTGTTTGATTGTTCTTTATTTCCTGGCCGGTTGGATGGGTGGCCGGGGCAATGGGAGACTATGGGAGGAGGGTGAAAGGGTCCTATGGATCTCGTGATGCATGATTTGTATTATGGTTGTTAACTTTAATGCTTTAACTTGGAACATCTGTGGTATGGCAACCCCTGCCAGGAGGCACAGGATGTTTGCCTACTTTCGGCGTAAACATATGCATTTTGCCTGTCTACAGGAGACCAACTTGACCACAGAGAAGCTTACTAAAGTTTCTAGGCGGTGGAGTGGACAGGTCCACGGTACTGGATACTGTTTGTCAAGACTAGAGTCCTGACAGATACGGAGCGACAGTATGTGGTACTGGAAGGTACCTTGGATGGGTGCCCCTTCTCCATCATGTCCCTCTACGCACCTAACACATCACAGGGCCTGTTATTGGATACTCTCTCCCCCAGCCATGTTGCTGGATCCCCAAGCTCCGGGATTATGGGGAGGGGACTTTAATTCCACACACAATACTCTCTTAGACGATCAATACCCGCACTCCCAGGCACTCCAGGACTCTAGGCACAAAACATTTCCAGCGATGGTTATGGATGTCCAATTTGCACGATGTCCCACTCTTGGGGCACCTTGGGAGGGGGGCGGAATACTCTTATTACGCACCCGGGCATCAGGTTCACATCTGGTTAGATTACTTTTTCTGAAACTCAGACTGTTGGCCTTTTGTGCGTAGTTCAGAGTACTTGGGCAGGAACCTCTCAGACTCCGGGTCACATTTCAATGGGGAGGGGCTAGGGCCCCTATCCCAACATTGCAGCTTTGGATGGAGGCCTTGCAAGGCACAGCATACAGAGACACTATAGCCACACATCTCCTGGTATTTTGAGAACGTGGGGTCCGTGGACTCTGAGGACTGACTTGAGTGGTACGCCCTGAAGGTGGTCATGAGGGGACACTGCATTGCCACAACATAGGGGGTTTCTTCGACTCTTACCCGTAGTATGACTTTAGAGACCCGCCTGCGGACCACAGAGCTGGAGATAGTGTTGATATCTGACGCTCTCCCCCATCTAATGGCAGTACACCACCACTATCAAGAGGAAGTGAAGCGTCGCTGCAATCTTGAGTATGAGGCCTATCTAGCCAGACAGGATGCGGATGGCGATAAACCGAGGTAAACACTGGTGTGGTTGCTGCGAACAGAGATCCCTAGAACTCTAACGGGCACCATACGCGATAGTGTCGGCCACATAAGGAAATCTCAGGTGGATATTAATTGTTTGCACAGTAGTATCAACAGTTATACCCTTCCCCCAGGGACCCTCCTTAGCTCCAGTGTAGGACTACCTACGAGCAGCGACACTCCCCGGCTTGACCCTGCTACAATTGTTAGACTTGGAGCAACCTCTCCAGATAGAGGTGATCAAGCTGGCAATTCGCCAGATTGCGCAGGGTAAGACCCCAGGCGTGGACAGGTTTCCCGTGGAGTATTATGTGGCTTTCAAGGCCACTCTTGCTTGGAAGTCTACCAAGAAGTGGATCACCAGGGCATTCTACCGGGGTCTCTACGTGAGGCCCTCATAGTGGTGCTTCTGAAACCGGGCAGGGACCCCCTTGACGTGCTCTTATCGGCCACTGTCAATGTTGGACATTGACTACACAATTTTAAGTAAGATCCTTGCTAACCACCTGCTTCCGATATTCAGCTCACTTGTCCATTCGGACCAATGTGGGTTTGTGCCTCAATGGGTGACGCATTCCAACATGTATCATGTTACGGACACAATGTCAGGAGAGGCTGGCCTCTGGTGGCGGTCTCCCTAGATTTTGAAAAAGCATTTGACAGGCTAAGTTGGTCCTATTTGTTACAATTGCTGGAAACCCTTGGGATGGGTCCTAACTTCCTTGGTTAGGTCAAGCTTTTCTACACTGCTGCATGGGTGTGAGTCCGCACCAGCCGTCAGATCTTGCGGTCTTTTCCTAAAAGTAGAGGGACCAGTCAAGGGTGTGCTTTGTTTCCGGTACTTTTCGTGTTGGCTATGGAGCTGCATTCATGGAAATTAAACTAAACAGTGCACCATGGGGTTGGAGCAGGTGAAGTGACTTTCACGCAATGTCCATATAAAATTCACAGCACGTTTATGCATATGGTATGAGTTTGCCCACCACTGATGCGCACATGGATTGAGGTAATGGAACATAAATCGACAGTCACTGATGTCCAGTTATCACCAGACCCACTCCTTTGTCTCTTAGGGATCACAAAACGTACCAAACACACTAAACACTAACTAAAGCTGGTGGATCTAGTCTTTGTGCTTTTTAAGCGCTTAATAGCCATGGCTGGGAAGGCTCCTCACCCACCCACGATCAAGTGCTGGCTTCAGGCGACTCACAAATGGGCCTTAATGGAGGCAGATGCCAAGATACAGGATCGTAGATTATGTGGGGATTGGGTGGAAGTTGCAACTATGTGGGGGTACGTATGTTCTCAGGTTGTTCGACAGCTTAAATCTGCAGTCCCCCCGAGGCTGACCAGCTAATACCACTGGGCGACCCACTCATTCACACATATTCACTCCCCACACATTAACAAATGTCCCTTCACCCCCTAGAGGGAACTCCGTAAAGGTTAGCCCCTCCATTCTTGCTCCCTTCAGAATGTCCACTTACATACATACATACATGTCCTAAGTGTGTGGTATGCTCCCACCACTTACCTTTCCGCAATCCCAGTTAGCTGCACATAGCAGCGCCAGACAGATGGTTTCAAGAGTCACTGTTCTGTGTTATTTCATGTTACACACGTTGGCCATTCCTCCACAAAATGGGTGCACTCTACTGCTCTGGGTCATCGTCCTACAATTTGCTACATACACCCGGGCCTCCTCCTTATTGTTGTATGGTCTGCTGTTGAATATTGTCAGTGGTTGTATGATCTGCTCTTGGATATTGTCAATTGTTGTATGATCTGCTGTTGAATATTGTCAGTTGTTGTATGATCTGCTCTTGAATATCGTCAATTGTTGTATGATCTGCTCTTGAATATTGTCAGTTGTTGTATGATCTTCTCTTGGATATTGTCAATTGTTGTATGATCTGCTCTTGAATATTGTCAATTGTCATATGATCTGCTGTTGAATATTGTCAATTGTATGATCTGCTCTTGAATATTGTCAATTGTTGTATGATCTTCTCTTGGATATTGTCAATTGTTGTATGATCTGCTCTTGAATATTGTCAATTGTCGTATGATCTGCTGTTGAATATTGTCAATTGTATGATCTGCTCTTGAATATTGTCAATTGTTGTGTGGTCTGCTGTTGAATATTGTCAATTGTTGTGTGGTCTGCTCTTGAATATTGTCAGTTGTTGTATGATCTGCTCTTGAATATTGTCAGTTGTTGTATGATCTGCTGTTGAATATTGTCAATTGTCTGATCTGCTCTTGAATATTGTCAGTGTAAACATGCTGGGATGTCCCTGACAATCCACTTAAAGAACAGATCTGTTATCGTATCTTGCACATTCCTTGGGAGACTGTTGATAAAATTCCAATAAAGAAATTTAAACAAAAAAAATCAGGGAAATCAACAATAAAATGAACCGGTGCACCAGACAATGAAAGCGGCCACAAACTGACCTGGCTGGCACTGCCAGAATGCCAGTCCGACCGAGGCAGTATATGTGAGCTGTGTGACCCTGCACACTTTTCTTGTGTCTTCATCCGGACACCAACACGCTCTAACGCTCCATCATCCACTCACGTGAATAAAGTTCCACTTCCCTCTTCCGTCGAAGCTGTGTCCCGCCTGCAGGTGAAGCGGCCGTATGTCGCGATAGCGGATGCGCACAGGCTGCTCATCCAGGACTTCAGTACGATTCCTGGAAGTAACGCGACAGATGCTGGCTTCCAAGATCTGTCCGCCCAGATGGACAGGAGCGCTTCTGGGCGCTCAAGGCCACATCCATCCTTTAACAGCTCTGGGCTTTAATTTTTGGTTTGCCTCTTAATTTGAGACCACTTTCAATAAGCAACTTTAAGTTTCTTCTCTTTTCTATCTGAAAGTTTCGTTTCCAAGACCATGAAATATGTCTTTTCTTGTTTTACCTATATTATGATTCAGGCTCCTGGTTTTCCGTTTTTACAGATTTTCACAGATAAGTACAGACAGAAAGCATCTATTTTCTTATCTGTATTTGTTTTAGGGAGGGGGATGGGGTTTAGGTTTTAGGGCGGGGTCGTTTTTGGGATTAGGGTGGGAAGATGATTTTAGGGCTCAGGGTAGGGGGATAGAGTTGGACAAATTGTGGGTTCAGGGCGAGGTAGGGGCATTTTTTAGAATTATTGGGGGGGGGGAGGGGAGTCACGCTAGGACCTTTACCATGCATAATTAATTTCCACTCGCTCCCCATTCGCGAACGAGCACAAACCAAACTACTCACCCACACAACATGCACAATTTAAACTCCTCAACCACACTTTCAAGGCACTACATAAAACTGGCCCAGCGTACCTCAACAATCGTATCTGCTTTCACAAACCTTCCAGGCACCTCCCCTTGCCTGGACTCCTATTTTCACAAATCCCACGCATACAGAAAACCAGATCTGGCGGTCACAACTTCTCCTAAATCACGCCTAAAGCATGGAACGACCTGCCTCTACGCACAAGAGCCTCCGCCTCACTTCTTGAATTCCACAAGATCTTGAAGACCTGGCTTTTCCAGTAGCCCCACTAAGCCCCATGGTGCCCCGAGACTCACAGCTGTTTAGCACTAAAATACCCTGTCGTTGATAGTGAACTCTACAAGTCTGGATAACGTAAGAAAACGTAGGAGAACATTACGCAAGATAACAAAATATAATGTAAGATACCATAACACTACCTAACCCTCAAAATTTGAGAGGCAACTTCCATATCTATATTGAAAGTATGGCTTACTCGGTTCAGTGCGCCTTGAAACGCTCTGTGTGCAGCCTGAAAGCTGCAGGTTCAACTCCTGGCAAGACATCCTCCTGAGGTTGGTAGAGTGAGCAAAATGATGAAATCCTTACCCATGAGTTGTACTCCTGTTATTATAACTAAATATAACCAAGTGTTATTAAGTTTATTATTAGTATTTTGGGCATTCAATGCAGTAATTTCTGTATTAGTTTTTTTTTTTTTTAACAGCCCTCACACTGGTTTTTGGCATTTTTTTGGAAGATAAGGTAACTGAAATTCAAGGTGGTAATGTGATTGCCAGACTCTCATCACCAGCTTACTTTATGAAACAGACTCTAAAACACAGTCCCAGTTGGTCAAAGTGGACAAATTAACCGCAGGATAAGGTTTGCTACAGAAGCAGCAGTCCAGGTCGGGGCTTGGTCCCATGAACTTGAACAGGCAACACTTGCAGGGCAGCTAAAGGGGAGTACCTTTAAAATCCTAATATTAGTGCCAATATCTGCCCTGAAGCAGGGGAGACAACCTCCGAAACAAACAGTGAGTAGGGTTAGAGGGGGTGGGTGGACTAGGGTTTGGGGCACTTTGTTAAACGTTTCTAAAGCATTCCAGCACAGTGACCCCCATAATGAGGATGGCGGTGAACATTGAACTGGTAGCAAATGTCTGCACACGTGACACCAGGGAAAAAGGCCTGTGTTGTCATCACAATCCCAAAACCCCCCAAAAAGACAGACCTACCCCGGGGCAGGCTGGCCGAAAGGATACCTCGAGGTGTGGTGGGAGGGCTGGACATGTCTTCCTCAATTCAAGCAGGCAGATGCTGGCCAAAAACAGGACCAGATGAACAAAAATGCTTTTGGTAAAAGGAATCCTAATTTGCATTACTTTTGCCCAGTGCATTTGTATTATGTAAACTGACCTATGTGGTAATAGGTCAGTTCACAGAATACCGAATTCTAGTGAGTTGCAAGTCAACCCACCTCATGAATATTAATGAGATAGGTCGCAAGTTGTAGCTCACTATGATTGGCTGCTATCACAAAGATGGTGGCCTGCTTGGATCCGCAGAGCCTGTGCTGCTCTGAAATATAGCAATCTTTTTGGTTTTTTTTAATGCCCTTCATTTTGTTTGAAGAAAACCTGGACCCCATGAGAAAAAAAGAAGCGTAGAAGTGTCAGTGGTTCCCTTCCTGTTTCCGAATGGGCTTCCAGCTCCTTTGGCTGTAAAATATTAATACTTTGGGACCAGATTTCGGTCACAAAATATTACTACAGACCATGTGGAATCGGTTTTTGGGAGGGATGCCCTAAACATGCCCTTGGAATCTATTTAACAATTCAGAAAACCTTTTCTGAATCCTTAAATGTGCTTAGTACCTTTGAAAAAGGGCCTCCCGAACCCTCTGATGTACAAGGGCCACACATTCACTATACTGGAACGCGAGATGGCTTGAACGTCCCTGGCCAGTGTGGGTGTGTGTGTGTGTGTGTTTTTCACTCGTTGCCCCCAGCTCATCATCAGCTTCCCAGGGGAGTCCGCTGTGAGGCTGAAGTAAACCCTTTTTGGGGGGGCGGTGTGGGGGGTTGTTTCCTTCGGCTGCACCCAGCACAGCACGTTACAGAAGCTTGTGATAACTCTCTAACAACGGCCTCCACAGCTCAGCAGGCTCTAGGAACAGGGTGGTACCAAAACACAGCGATAAGGGGCATGAGACGTCTGGCCAGGACAGCTTCCCTTGGGAAAGAAAAACATATCACAGCACACACCTCCCCAAAGCCTGCATCAGTGGGTCTGGCCACAGACAGCTTTAATATCTGCCAGACCATCGTTTAGCAGTTCTTTAAAATATACACACGTGGGGCCTTCGTTCTGCCTGGAGGAGTAGCCCCTCCCACCTGATGCTATTGGCTGTTTGAAGCATCAGTCGGCCTTCTCTAGAGCGCTTGCATTGCAATGCACGACGGACTGTTTTGCATCTGCAAATTGGTCTCAAACATCTCGTTCTGTCACATTCAGTTCTTCATCTAATATATGCAGTATGGCACCACCATCGAGACAACATGCCTCAAAGCCACAAACTCCCCTCCATCCAAACACCACCACCAGAGCCACCGCTGCAAAGACCACAGCTAATACCACAACCGCCACCATTAGACAAGGCCAATAGGTCTGCCTTTAACGCACTCCTGCATGGAAATCTATTTATGCATGCATGTGTTATCGTGGATTTTCACACAACCACACTGGCTTTGCCAATGCTTGTTGTTTCACTGTATTATTGGATGAAATCTATGTAGTGCTGACCGAACACTGAGGGCCAGTGGGAGCTTTACATTCTTGGTGCAGCAGGAGCACCTCAAACACAAGGGGCTGTACAAAGAGCAATGAATGCTGCCCAGTTAATTCCAGGTTAGAAGATGCAGGCTGTGATGGGTAGGACCGTTGTAAAGGTGCAGCCAGGACAGCTTTAGACAGTCCAGGTGGGAGGGGCAACGCAGGCTTGTGCCCAAGGAGCATCTTTGGCAAGCCCGGGTACTGCCCTCTCCCTCTTCTTTATACAATTTTGGAAAAGAAAACTAACAGAGAGGAGAGCTGTTCTAACACTATATATAATTTGGTTGGGGGGGGGGGGTGTTCTGCCATTGTGTTTAAAGTCTAAAGAAAGCACAGAACAAAAAGTAAAAAACCTACAACAGGCCTCAGCCAGTTTAATGAAGACCGAAGCCTTACAGCAAAGCACAGGTCCCATTCTGTGACCTTATGTTTTAGTGACAGATGGTATCACCTCTGTTGAGGGGTGGGGCATCTTCTGAATTAGCTGTGTGTGTTAAGTCAGAGAAGGGCGGTGATGTTAACATGGAACCGGGGCACTCGGCTTTCCTTACATCTAGATTAGATTTTGTTCCTGAAGAACCCTGTTTACCAGACTTGCTTCCAGAAAGCGTTCTCATCCTGTGCCAGGTAAATGTGATCTGCATAATTTGCAGCTGGGCTTTATGAAGATTGTGAAGCAGGAAATAATTTAACTCCTGAAAGAGAACCACATCCAAAGCAATGTCCTTTCCCATCCAACTAAAGGCCAGAGAAGGTAAATCTTGTGGCCGACTGTGGGCTCGGCTACAAAAAACCTGGGCTCCGATCCCAGCTTCCACACAAGCCAAAATGTGTTATCTGAGCAGTAAACAACTTCGCTTTACTTTCCCGGTGTTGACTGTTGTTCATCTAGCTGTAATTGTTATTTAGGTTTCTGTCTTTCTTCTAAAAAAGGATATGTCCTAGCACAAAACAGACTCCAGGAACTGAAACCTAGAGCCGTATTACAGAAAATTCACCCGCGTGAAAGAGGCGTGTGCTCCTGCCTTTTGCACCCCAGGGGCACCAGGGTATTACGGAAGAGGCCGCAGATGTGCGCCCTCTTCTGTATTAGTGAAAGCACTGGCGCACATGGAGCGGCGGCGCTATTCCGAGAAGGCGTTCCCTCATTTACATGAGGCCAAATAAGGGAATGGCTTTTCCCATGCACCTGTACCGTATTACCAACATGGGCACAGAGGCAAACATCGCCTTAGGAGACGCACTGACAATATGCCACAAAAGGTGGAGCACTCCGTGCTTTAAATGGGCCGGTACTGTCCGTTTCGGAGTACCAGCACCTTTTTATTTTGCGAGGGAGAGTACCTGGACTTCTCAAGAAAAACGTAATACTTTTAATCGGAGAGTACCGGCACTTCTCAGAAACAAACAGGTACTCTGGTACATAGTACCGGCACTTCTCGGAAACAAACAGGTACTCTGGTACATAGTACCGGCACTTCTCGGAAACAAACAGGTACTCTGGTACATAGTACCGGCACTTCTCGGAAACAAACAGGTACTCTGGTACATAGTACCGGCACTTCTCAGAAACAAGCAGGCACTCTGGTACATAGTACCGGCACTTCTCGGAAACAAGCAGGCACTCTGGTACATAGTACCGGCACTTCTCGGAAACAAACAGGTACTCTGGTACATAGTACCGGCACTTCTCGGAAACAAACAGGTACTCTGGTACATAGTACCGGCACTTCTCGGAAACAAACAGGTACTCTGGCACATAGTACCGGCACTTCTCGGAAACAAGCAGGTACTCTGGCACATAGTACCGGCACTTCTCGGAAACAAACAGGTACTCTGGTACATAGTACCGGCACTTCTCAGAAACAAACAGGTACTCTGGTACATAGTACCGGCACTTCTAGTTTTCCATTTCAAGCACTGGATGCACGGTCAGTGTGACCCCGAAGGCAGCCCTCTCGAGATGTGAAAGGGGGCCCCATGGACTCCCCAGACATGACCCTGCCGGTCGGTGCAGTGACCGACCAGCACTGCCCTGCAGGGGGATCTGTGTCCCCACTTTAAAGTGCAGGTGGGTGCTGCATGCACAGTGAAAGACAGAGCAGCTTTGAAAGAACCTCTCCGTATTTAAAAAAGTGTGTCGCCTTAGGGCAGCGCCAGTTCGCGGCTGCACTGAGGGCAGCGCATTTATCATATTAGGGTACGCTGTCCCTGTTTGCGCGCGGTGCACCTGTTTAAAGGTGCGCCGTATCACAACAAGGACAATGTGCCCTATCGGTAATACAGGCCCAGGTAAGTGAGCAAATCTAAACAGACATCACAGGAGATCACGAGTGTGGTCACAACAAACACCAAAGTAACACCAAGGCCAGGGTGGCGGGATTTCAAGTGTGTTCACACCAGACCAATTGTTCAAAAATAAATTATATCTAAACTAGAAAAATGGGATTCATTCCAGAAAAGCAGTTTTAAAGGGAGTGGAAGTCCTTCCCTCTCACTTTTAATTTTTTCACAAATACAGTGTGCTCAATGATGCACTTTCAAGCATTACTCACACGCTCTCTGTCGAAGCAGGATAACTTAGCAACAAATGCCAAGGGAGGCTTGAACAAAAAAAGTTTGCAACGAGGGTAGAAAAATGCTGCATTTTAAAACACAATTTAGTGCACTTTTTATCAGCTCAGAAACATTTATAGGACCCCCGAAAACTATTTTCACCATCTGAGAAGAGTCAAGCTTCTCAGCCATCGCAATAAAGAGTGCGAGCATACCACAATGCCCATCCGCACGGTCATGGCGCACTGGTGCCTTTTCATGAACACAGAGGTTGAATCTTTGTGATTGGCTGAACTGGTGTGGTGGGCGGGACAAGGAGGCCGGCCTGGGATGGCTATCTGTACGTGCTGACATGATTGGATGAGAGCTAGGGAAGGGTTTAAGGCTGAGAACAGGGCAGTCACTTTCACACAGAACATAGGTACCACGTGCCATAGGCTGCGACTTAAACACTTTAGAGGGGCACTGGAAGTGCTTAATTTGTAAAAATGTAAGTGCCACAGCCCTTCTCAGGCGGCCACTGCAGCTTGTACCATCCACTGCCCCACCAGCTCTGCCAATGACTGTACCAACACAAGTCTGACAATTCAGTCTATTGCAGCCCTCCGAAAGCATGGTGCTGGTGCCAACTCTGGAAACCACCAGCTCAAATGAAACTATGGTGAAGAGTATCCAACTTGGATCCAGGAGACCTTGCTCCAGGCCATGTTTTTAGAATAACCTCTTCTGATGTAGGTGAGTTCTATTTACAGTCACTGCATGCAAATGATTCTAACATGGATGTCCCGAAAATCCCTCCTGGACTTACAGTGGACTCTCGATGTGCGCATAAAGAGGAACCGTCTTACAAGGGCATTCTTTCCTTTCATATCGGTATAAAGAAAAGCTAATATTGACTTTGAATTACTGTCAGCTGAAGACATAGTTCAAACGCACAATGGTCACTAAAAATTAAAAAAAGAATAATGATAGGAAAGAAAAAAAAAGCATTGGCAAACTACAGTGCTGGCCTATCGGCCCTGGAACAGAAGTGAAATTCTTTTAGGGAGATGTGGACATGTGATCAAGAAAAATGCTGTGACGACACTTTCAAAATGTACCTAGGACCCACGTACACCATGTGGCAATCAAAGAAATGGTGAAAAAGTACACACCTCTGAAGTTTTTGTTTTTTTAGAGGGGTTCCTGGTTTATGTAGAATTCTGATATGTACAGATTGGTTAAAGACATACAGGATATTGATGGTACAGGACCTTATTCGGGCAGCATTGATGGAGGGGACCTAAATCAAGCAGTATCGATGGAGCTGGACATAATTTGAGTATTATCAGTGGAGCGAGACATCATTATCAGTAGAACATGCCCTCAGCGGGGCAGGTAGCAAATGAACAGGATCTCATTTGGCCTCATTCGGGCAGTATCACATGTGCGGGGCCTCATACGGGCAGTGGAGATGGAGCTGGACATCATTTCAGTATTATCAGTGGAGCGAGACATCATTATCAGTAGAACACACCCTCAGCGGGGCAGGTAGCATATGAAGAGAGTCTCATCTGGCATCATTCGGGCAGTACCACATGTGCGGGCCTCATACGGGCAGTGCAGATGGAGCTGGACATCATTTGAGTATTATCATTGGAGTGCGACATCATTCGGGCAGTTATCAGTAGAACACGCCCTCAGCGGAACAGGTAGCATAAGAAGAGGGTCTCATTTGGCCTCATTCGGGCAGTATCATGTGCAGGGGCCTCATACGGGCAGTGCAGATGGAGCTGGACATCATTTGAGTATTATCAGTGGAGCGCGACATCATTCGGGCAGTTATCAGTAGAACACGCCCTCAGCGTGGCAGGTAGCATCTGAAGGGGGTCTCATTTGGCCTCATTCGGGCAGTATCACGTGCAGGGGCCTCATACGGGCAGTGCAGATGGAGCTGGACCTCCTTTGAGAAGCACGCACACAGCACTGGAGCGCCACTGTACTGCAGCGTGCACAGACAGTACATCTGCCCACAATTGACCTACAGGTATCTGCACAAAAGGTGATCCTCATGCATGCACGCCATGTGCTAAAACCCAAGGCACGGCACACGTATGTATGGTCCTGCAGCATTTGGCCACTATCAATGCACTCCCAAGCACAGATATTAAACGGAAAAAAACATAGGTTTAACCTTTGTTATAGTTAGAAAAACCTTATTTCTTCTTTCTATACAAACCAAACAAACTACACTAATATTAGGAATGCTAAAGTTATAGTTATACCTTAAATTTATAATTTATGCACCTCCTTTTAATTACTTTACCTTTATTTATTCTTTCTTTGCAAACAAAACTTAAACTACACAAAATGTAGAAATTCTACAGTTATATTTATACCTTTCATATATAAGTTATGCAACACCTTCAAATTATTACAACTTGTGCAACTCGAGGCATACTGTATTCAACTCGGTGGCCCCAATACATTAACTATGACTCGTCACTGTACTATGTATTCTGTTCTCACAATTGGTGTGATTTGTGATGTCATAAGTGTTGTTGTAAATGCTATGATTGTAGATGTTATAACTGATGGAATATGAAAAGATGTAAGCAGTGCATGAAGAACATCTCTGCATCATTTGGATCATGCGACAACATATGGCTCACCAACGCGCTGAAAACAGATGTCTGGGCATCATTCATATGCACATCACTCTTGAGAAAACATTCCACTCTACCCCACCACACAGATTTATATCTGCATCATCCCTTGGGCAACTCTTTAAAGACATTTTCCCAATACCTGCTTTAATATAAAGTGATTATAATAAAGTTATTTTCATTCACACATGAAAAATCTGTGTTGAAAGAATTATCAGATCAATCTAAAGAATACCATACAGCGATGGAACTTGAGTGATTAGTAAACGGCACTGTGTCTTTATGACAGGCTAAGGCATCCAAACCGCATGCACTTCCTAAAAACGAATCCCCCAAAAACCAGCATTTAAAACTTTGTTGTGTGTAGAGTAGTTACATCAGTGAAGGAACACTGGTTCTGTTTGAACAGAAGTATTCTTGATGCCACATCACCAAAACATAATGGGGACACCAAGGACAACGTAACCATCCACAAAAGGACCTGAAAATGGCTTTATAGGCACCGCATCCAAACAACGGCCAACCATGAAAAACACATGAAAGATCATAGCTGAAGGGGGTTTAATCCAAAGTCCACTCTCTCTTTGTATGACCTTATTGTACTTCTTCCAAGAACTGTTGACATAAGGTGTTCCTGACAACTACAGCTGTTTATAGCCTGACCTAAAAAGCACTGCAGGGTTCCGGCAAGGCGCAGTGATACGTTACTCTTATGGAAAGCGAATAGAATCCCATGTCAGAGGTTTAAATTAACCACGAGATTACACAGCCAAGTTAATTGTTGTATCTCCCCTCTGATTGAAGTTCATAAACCCTTGAGTGCCCGCTCACCCAACCTCTCCAGGCCCTTTTGTGGTTGGGGACTCTGCCGTCATTCGATCTTTAACTATTTTCAAGGACAAAGGGACTTGAACCATCAAGGCTGGTTCTGTGTCTCCATGATATATTCCAGCTCTTATTTTAACTTTAGAGACCTGCTTGGAAATAAGAATTAAACTTTAAGTTTAGCTACATGTTAAGCAAAAAAGGACATCCCATAAGCATGTGATGTGACCACACTCACAGGAAGCGTTTTGAATAATGTGAGTTTAAACGCTTGTATCATCTCCCAATGCTTTGAGTTGAGCATTCAAACAAATTACAATAAGTTCAACAGAAACTAAACAAAGTGATATTTAAAAAACAAACTCATAACTACTGACAACAGCAGTATGGTTTCCAGCACAAAGTTAGCATTTATACACTTACAAAGACAATAGACATTGAAAACAGACTTTCTACTGCGCACTTCAGTAAAGACCCAGCCAGTATTTAAACCGATTACAATTACTGAGCGTGTAAAATTCTTGGCAGGACAGGCAGGGCCAATTTGTGGAGTAATTTTGAATACTTGAGGATTACTTAGATTATGTGGTAAACTGAAGATCAAAAGGATGGTGAAACCCTCAATGACAGAGTAGACGCAATCACTGAAAAGGTACAGACTTACTACAAATTAGTCCTATTAAACATACTTTTGGGAAGTCAGAGAACTACAACAGATGTGCAAAGAAAGGTCAATAGACAGAATGACTAAGACTGACTAAAAATGAAATGCTGCGGAAATGTGTGGTCGATTCTTGCAACAGAATATTATTAACATAATTGCCTGTGGCCAAATATGTGTGATTATTGGCTGTGACGGATTAATTCATTTATAAAATATGTTATTACATATTGCCAGTTTAGGTCAACTTTGAAGGTTTGCCTTAAGGTGTGCGTTATACGAAGGCGAAATGTACACAAACGTGGTCGATTAAGGGAGGGGGGTATAGTTCTGTCGCTGGCCAACAAAGCTAAATAAAACAGAGTATTCCGAAGTAACTAAAAATGCATGTAATACCATGCAAAACATGAAACACAAATGCAGTTAGGCTCCGTTTCCAGATATTAAAAAACATCTGTGTTGTCCATTACCAATTTTTTTTATATCAGAAGCATATCAAGTTTATATCTAGAAGTTGCAAGGTCTAGTCCTGGACAGGAGCTTTCCAAAGTAGAGAAACAAACCACAGTTCTCTTCACTTAGTCCTCTGCCCTTAGAACGTACCAACAATAGGTGCACTAGAGCAGTGGTTCTTTATCATTACTGGAACCCGGGCACCCCCACTGAATCATTATTGGAATCTGGGGAACCCCCACGGGGTCACTACTGGAAGCCGGGGACCCCGGCCTAAGCATTTTCAATGATTTGGAACGCAGAACAATACATAAAAATACAGGAACAAGCACTCATCAAACACTTACACAAATGATAACACATTTTATTTCATTTGAGAAAAAAAACAAAAACATTTTAATAGGAAGGTTGGAGCTTTTCTAAATTCAACTGAAGCCACATATCGTCCATTCTATATTTTGTTTGATGCTCCTGCGCGGCTCCCCCAAATCAATCGGAGGATACTAATTACATTTTTAGCCTCCAATTTAAAATTCTGACATTTACAGTGTGTTTTAAAATGTAATTGTACAATTAGCCACTTTATTTATATACACTTTATTAATCTGTTAATAATATAAAATTTTCTAAACAGTTGCGGAACCCCTGAGAAGGCTTTGCGGACCCCCACGGCTCCCCAGACCTCAGGTTGGGAACCATTGTACTAGAGTGTATAAGGACCTCAGCTTTGTTCTTTGACCTAATGTGACATCATTCAATGTATGGCCCCTAAAACAAAGGAATAACGTTCTAAGATGGAACGAAGAATGGGTCGCAGTCTTGTGTGTGCACACCAAGACATTCTCCCCTAGATTTAAACATATCCAAGATGGCCGCTGATGCTTCAAGTATAATACATTTGAGGTGTGCATCACGAACACCTCGACTACATATTCCAAAACACAGAAAGGTCCTATAAAAAGAAAGAGAAATAAGACTCAGAATAGAAATAATGTTACAAAAACTTCAACCTTCGACTGCAATCCATGCTAAAACCACAAATAATGTAAAAAAAAAAAAAAAAAGAGTTCCCGCTTTAGTAAATAGAACTGCAACGAGATGTCCATGTCAGTGTTCTAATACACGTGCCACTGCACACACACAAAATCAAAAAGCGGAAATGTAGTCGCCTACATGGAGCATCACAATGCATTCTAGACCAAAAATACTGCAACATTCTGCAGATAATTACAAAGCACATCAATGACAAAAGTATTGTGGCCCAGATTCTGGAAATGTAACTGCTGCAAAAATAAATTACCATTTTCAAGAAAGATTTCTGGAAATCCTATTCTGGTGCACGACATTTCTGGAGAATGGGTCTTGTAAGTAAAAAAATTAAATAATGAAAAAAAAAAAAAGGGAGAGTGACAAAAAATAGACTAAGATAGACTGTAAACTACTAAAATAACAAAGGGAAAAAAGTAAATCCCACTGGAAAAACAAATCGATTTCACCGTGTTGTAGTAGGGTGCATTTCATGGTTATTGCAACCAGCGCAGGTGGACAGGTGAGGAAGAAACTGAAGTTGGGAGCACTGATGAAGTATCGAGGCGAGGTGAACTGGGCGAGGTGAGAGAAGAGGGAGCCTCAAGAAAATGGACCCCCAAATCAAAAACCCAATGTACAAAGAAGAGGTTGTTGGGCGGGGGAGACCTTGCAAGTGAGGAGAGAGGTGAAGATAGAGGAAAAGCAGGAGTGGGAAAGCGACGTGCAGAAGAGGCGCGAGTAAAAAGAATAAAATGGTGCAGATATCAGTCTCCACCATCAAAGTAAGTTTTTTTCAGAACTGCCAAAAATATAAGTATTTTTCTAGAGAAGATGCAGCTGTCATTTCAGAGCTGAGCTCGCAACATGAATCGGGATTCACATGAGGTGGGTCGGTGAGACTCCGCTCATGAGAAGTAGCCTTCATGAATCTGGCTTACGCCGTGAAAGCGTACGCCTGTTTCATACAGGTACTACATTGTTACCTGAAGTCTCAAAATCTTTTACAGCATCACTGCTTTTCTTTCTGAAGCCAGATACTCCTGAAATTCCAGTTACAGACCTGTTAGAGAATATATTAACTACTGAAACATTAGGAGATACCAAACTCTCATCAAAGTCTTCAAATGAGAGAGAAACCAACAACCCAAACTTCATACTTTTCATAGGTCTTCCTCAAATAAGTACACTTATAACAAAATGTACACAGGCAGTTCAAAGCTCAACACATTGGGGGCAGTGGTTACTCTAGGCGAGAATCAACCAACTAGCAGGCATTACAGACCTCAGCAAGAATTAAATCTGGGATGGGCCCAATGGTGAGTCTTTAACTATCAAAAGAAAGACTTACGTGGAATTTGAAAGAGGCTTACTCCAATCTTGTTTAAAAAAAATAGTGTTTGCTGAGAAAGGCGTTTGAGAAACAATTAACATATCTCGCCCAAAAAAAATACAAAGAAAGAACATCTGAAGACATAAGCAGATGTATACCATATGGTACTGCTTCTGTTTACAAACGGAGACAAAACACTGAAGGGGCAAACATTTAAACAATCACAGCACATACCTAAAATAAACTTTCATCACACAACCAACACATCAGCCTTACTTTTTTTTAAGAGAACATACACCTCTTAGCAAATAACATTCACAGAACAAGACAATGTAACCGCAGCATTCCCCAGTGATCCAGGCACATACTGACAATACATGGTACAACATTACTCAAACAGAACATCAAGTGTACTGTTGCAGTACCTTTCCTTTACTTTTATCAACTAACCGGTGCTTGGAAAATAAATTGTTAGTATTTTAAGTTTGCACGGTAAGAAACCCTTTTTCAAAAGATTGTTTACTGGATTTTCAGAAAAAAAGACATAAAAAGAAAAATAAACAAGACAATTACCCACTAAAACACGATTTGTACCGGACACAACGCACCATCCCGCCTTCAGCATCATGGACCACAACAATAGAAACACAAGGAGACAACCATTTAGTGAGCCTATAATCCAACATGTGATCAATGAATACATGTATCTTGTATTGCACAGAACATTTGTCAATATTAAAAGAAGGCCATGTATGGGAGCCTATGTTTCAATCATCGTCTTCATCAGAAGATACCTCCAAGGTAGTCAGAGCTATCTCCAAGCAATAACAGAAATTTCCTTCCCCTTCTGAATTAGTGCTTCCTGAGTCTGCACTCAGCAGTGATCCATTTACCCAAATATAGCTCCCACAACTTCAGCGTAGGCACTACTGTTTACACCAGTACAGAAGATCTCTTCTCTTTCTCAATGTCAAATCCATTTCTGTTATTTTTGTCAAATATTTTTCCTCTTTCTTATGTGGCACCATCCCAGTAAATATAGTTTTGGGGTTGGGGAGAGGAACCTTTTAACCACTTAGGACGACCGCCGCACCACCGTTCGCCAGCACTACTGTATTCTGCAGGTCTACCACATAATGTACAAGCTGGGACTCCTTTCACATTTGGGGCGCAAAACACTGAGGTCTGCAAGAATTCTGTGATCAGTGGGGGGAGGAGGTCATGTATGTCCTCCATATACATTCATAGCTGGTGGGATCAGCTATACCATTTCTATTTACCAATTACCGGTTAATATAAATTGTAAACCATATTTTCCCATATTATTATAAGAATTTTTATAATGCACAGGAAGTAACTACTCAATGTGTTATGCACCCCTCAGCATCCCAACTTCTAATTAAGAAAACACAATCTAGAAGAGTAATAGACCTAGAGAATTCAGAAGATATGAGGTGTCATTTCAGAGACTGGATACACTTTGGTAATATCATCATAGTGTGTTTAATAATTAATATTTCATCACTGAGAACCAGTGCCCTATTTCCAGAAGACGCCGGTGCATGACTGCACTGTGAGCGGCCACAGAAAAAAAACATACTTTGGACTGGTCACATTTTTTATCCTGTATGACAAAGCTGCATGAAATCACCATAAAGCAAAAGGGACCACCGGTGTTCGCTCCTTGGAAGTTTAAAGTCAAAGGATCCTGGGAATGTTCCTTCAAATTTACTACTCACTCTTCCCAATCTTTTTACTTCATTTTTTAAAGTCTATTTTTATGTGCTTCTTTTTATATGTACTTCTTTTTAATGCCTTCAAACGTGACCCTCCCCTCCATAGACCCTTTTTTCCCTTCTTATTTTCATTTATTGTTTTTAATTTTCTCTATGGCAAGAGTTATCCCTCATACACTAGCCTTCCCTTTTAGGTCTCACCTACCAGACAGTGAAAGCTGACTGCTGGCAAAAATACCTATTTTCCGCTTATTATAGTCTTATAGCCCACCTATTGCTTACCATTGGTTGTCCTTAGAGTTACTCTTATTTACTTGCTTCTTAATCGTCAGATTCAGTCAGCTTTACTTCCTCTTCTTCTGTGTTTTTCTCTTACTTGGAGCATGGATGCATTAGACATGTCCTTGCACTGATCACTTTTGAAGCACTATTATTTATTGTTTAAGCACTCCTTGAGAGTGTATGTGTTTTCCAGCTGTCTTCCTTGTATATCGTTCGTCCCCACTTCGCTATGCTCTGTGTTGCTTTCTCGCATCTGACCTGCTCCCCTCTGTGATGTGCTGGCACTTGTGTGCTTCTTCCTTTGTGTTGCTTTCTCGCCGCAATATTTTCACCATACTTTGCCCTAACAGCTCCACAGTCCTGTCTAGCCTGTATGCTTCTCTTTCCTTCCCACATGCCAGATTCTTCTCTCCCACCCCAACGGTGAGACCTACTGGCTTGGTCAATGCTTGTTTTCCTTTATCCCCCATCCTCCTCTGTCTCTTTTGGGTTGTTTTGTACTATTTTTCTTTTCTCCCTTTTATTTCTTACCGGGGACTCCTAACACCTCTTTTTCCACTTTTCTTTTTCTCTATTATTTTCCGTTTATCATCCCCTTCCTTCCTCACTTTTCTTTATTTTCAAATGTTTTATTCTTGAACATTTACATTTATTTTGGGAAAACTAACAATTTTGAAATTTAAGAGACCAAGAGGCCGGCTGTATAGGAACAAAATCTTTCAGGCAGTTACTTAAGTATAATATTCTAAAACCCGAAACATGTAAGGCTTTTTACTAAGATCAATTACTAATCAAACCAATAAAAACCTTGAAAATTCCTTAGAAAGCTTCAACTGAAGGAGTGTTCTGTTTACAACTCAATGCCTAAAAAATGTCACTAGTTATGGTTATTTTTGCAACCAACAACCCTCTTTCAATGTTCTGCACATGACCTAACATCACATCACGGACAGGGTTCATTCATTCAAGGGGATGCAAAATAGTGTTGGATTGCCGCTAGAAAGTTAGTGGTGCACGAACAGGTCCACGCCGCTGCAAGACCTGAGAGATGAAAGCCAAGTTTAAGCAGATGTTGACACACAAAGGGCTTCTTAGGGAGAGCGCGGGGCTGGGTCTCAATCTTAGCCATTGGCAAGTCTTCAAAGACGCCTTGGAGGGGGAATCATAGTTTATTCAAGACACATTTTCTATAGGGTCTCTCCCTATAAGTATAATGAGTTGCATCTGGGATAGAAGTAAGGTATTCCTCAATTAGGTCCACAAGAGAAATGTTTTAATATGTTCAAGTTCAGTAGAAAGTGAGCACCTCATCAAATCACTGACTCATCTCTGCCACCAGGACAATGAATTCAAGCACCACCAACATCCTGGATGGCGTTTTGTCCAACACCTGTTAGCACAACTGGACGTTGAACCTACTATTATCGCCTGGTGGTCTAGGCAGCCACGTTCTGTCTACTGAAGGTCCTGAGATCCTACGTTGGGCATTAACAAATGATTGTGTTGGTCATAAACAAATGCTAAAACTACTCTAGGAACCTGGAGGTGCAAGGGTCCTAATACCACCACATAACCCATCTGCGTTGACCTCAAACATCCCTTGATAAAGACAAAAGAACAGGCCAGAGCTTCATTGCTAGGAATGCTAAAGCTCCTGGGACACAAAGTCGCCCAACAACTACAAGCACAAGTGGCTTGACCGATGAGGGACACCTCGCTGTCTGGGTGTATATATCCCAACAGAGCATCCCTCCGTGTTGACCTTGTATCTTCTACCAAGGGCCCCGGGACTGCTTTGTTACTGGGGCGCCTGGTTATATTGATCGTTACTGAGTTTGGAAGGCCAGACAAGGACTTACAGAGACAACTTGGATGGCATTTTCCCTGATTGACCAGTGACTGTCAATTATTCCACAGCCCTCGATATACAACTCACCCGCTTTCTGGCACAGTGCTATCTTCTCGTAGATGGCATCGGCGCTCTCTATCAAGGCTTTGCTGCTTTGAATGATCTGCGAAGGAAGCACACAAGTGAAGTTAGGACCATTTATCAAATGTGCTAAGCAGTTGCGAAAAACAAAGTCATGCATCAACATAATTTGTATTCTCGCTCGCCATACATCACCGACTGCCTCAGGAAAGCACCGCGGGTAGCTTTTTCTGTGTAATATTGGTTTTATTTAAATCAATGGAACATGTTTTATGATTGTTGCCTACAAGGGTTTGGGATAACTAATGAGTGGCCGAGATTCATCAGAGAGAAAGAATTGTATTCTTTTCAACGTATTTTTTTACCTCATATTCTTACCGCTTGGAGACGCAGCAGGACTGGATCTAAATAAAGGCGCACATAATACGGGCAGGGGGGATCGGCTGGAATTTAAGTGCATTCTATGTTGGAAAACTGAGAAACCGAGACCCAAAGTAAGATAAAGAGAGTCACCAGGACACAGGGTAGCTTCCAAACTAGATCTCCTATGAGATATACTAGAAAAGAGTAAAATAGAAGGAAAAAAATAATTAAACAAGTAGCCCAATGGCTGGAAATTAACACTTATGGGGACATTAGAACAGTGTGTTCACTCAATGGATATCAGTGTCCCAGTTTAAATGTTCCACTCCAAGATGGCAGCCATGCAGGCCTGCAGTCTGAAAGGTGACCTCAACTAATCGCCACCACTCCTCCTGGCAAAAATAGTTAAGGCGTCCAACGTCTCCATCCTCACGCCAAAAGACTGAGGTACAGACACATCACTCACAAACGAGACTGGTTTGTACATTTTGTCTCCAAATTTGACCCGCTGGATATTCCCACGACCCCCTGCATTAACGGTTCCATGAAAAGTATAAACATAATTAGACACAGCGCACACAACCACCCCACATCCATGCTACATGTGCTGAAGAACATACCCATGCATTCAGCTTTAACAAGTCACCGATAGAACCAACTAGCACTTGTATAATTTAAAAAAAGCCCTTTACGTAATCTTGAAGCATGTTGGATGCAAAGATTCAGTGAACCCGATCAAAAGCTTTTTCTGCATCTTTAGGCTCCGACGGTGGTGGGGTATGTCTTGCTTTTGCTGGCCCTCTAAAGCATATTACCAACCTGGCATCAGAAGGTTGTAATCCTGAAACAACCACGTGGGACTGGGTCGTTTCATGCAACCTGTGTGCTGATATTAATTAGAGCAATCAACCTTGAAAGAGATGTTAAGGGCTCCTGAACTTTAACTGTTGCCAACCCAATGGTATGGAATGTGGAAGGATGAATGTCTGAGGGCAGGCGCTATGATTAAAACACAAGCTCTTAAGGGGACACACAGAATTGATAGTTGCCCCGTACAGAGCTAGTTTTCAGGCGCATAAGAAAGTTATGTTGGAGGAGTGGGTGGTTGCACCTCATTGGAGACCCTTCTAGTAGGATCTGGTCATTAGATGCAGATGAGAATGAATCGCTTCTCTGAGTCGATCGGTCACCTGTCCGCATAGGCGAGTGATGGACAACCAGTTATTGCACCAGACCCCTGATGTCACTTAGATATCACCCAACATTCAAACCGCGGCTGTCGCGCTGCTCAGGGTACCTTCTTGTCTACAGGCTGCATACCTTGCACATTCCACTTAAGTTAAACTCCAGGGGCCACATAACACAAAGTGCTCTCGGGGGGCAGCGGCATGTGCACCCGCTGTGCGTGCCGCCGGGCACTTTGGTATTACAGAAAGGGCTGCAGATGCTTGGGCGGCCCCGTCAGTAATACTGCTAGCGAGGGCGCCCATATAGCACCAGCGCTATCACCAGAGGGTGCTCCCTCATTTGCAAGGGGGTGTAGCCCCATGCAAATGAGGGAACCCCTTTACCTCTGCGCCTGCGCCGTATTATAGACGCAGGTGCAGAAGCACAGAAGATGTGAGGTGGCGCACTGTCAGTGCGCCCCCTGATGGCAACCCTCTGGAGATGGGAAAGGGGGTCATATGACCCCCAGCACCCCCTTGCAGGCGGGTGTAGTCACTCACTGCACCTGCCTACAAGGGGATCTCTAATCCCCCTCAAAAGTGCATGCGGGCTACCTCCTGCGCAGTGAATCATGGTGCGGCTGTTTGAAAGCCGCTCCATTTTTCACTTGAATGCGCAGCATGAGTTCATGGCTGCCGTGGGGCAGTGCGTTCACTGTAAAAGGGCACACGTTCTCTGTTTGCGCACGGCACACCCGTTTTAAGGTGCAACCTATGCGTAATAGAGCCCCAGGTGGTCTGCAGGCAGCAGATCTCTGTCACATCTCAACAGCAATAGGGAACTGTGCAAGCATCCCAGGCCAATGATCTCAAGGCCCACCTCTTCCACTCAATCCTGAGCGAGGAAGAGAACGAACTCAAAGTGACTGGTTACCCCTTTGAGAAATAAAAACTAGGACACTACAGAGTCCCATAACACAGCCAGCCTGTCCCGCTTCACTTTCCGCCACCTCCCACCCATCTCATGGTACAAGCACTGTACGGATGCTGGAATAATAGTTGTTAATGCCCTGGATTTCATACTGAGACTGTTTTCAGAGACTTTGGTTGTATAACTGGAGTATAAATTGTAAATTAATAAAGACATAACACTAACCCATCTTCTTAGCCACAAACCTTCTCACATTTTCAAAGTCAGTGAACTGGACGTACCACAGGGCATTGCACCAAAACCTGGTCGCCAACATTGGCACTGCCTTCTACTGGTAAAATCTGTGATTTTTACAATTCCTGGGCCGCCACCACAAAGTACACGCCGGAAGACTATTGATGGGACCCAAAGGTGATAAACAGAATGCTTTGAAAAGTCACTAGCAAGTGCTCAGTGACACATTCCAGTCCACTGTTTTTTTGCTCACTCTGGCACTCCAGAGAGAGATCAGCTATGAGCAAATCAGACCTGGACAGTTTCTGAGAGGACAGTTCATAGGCCAAGCCAGATCCCCTCTAGGTAGGAACACAAGCAAACCCTGACAGATGTTTCCCTCACTGAGGTGAATCATGAGCCCTCCTTGGGCACAGCAGGCTTGTGACCTTGGTATGGATGGCTCCCCAGTTTAACCTGAATCCCCGGACAGCATCAACACCACGTCCTTTAATAATAGTCCTGTAGGCATGCCCACTGGCCACAAATGCAACCCTTAGCACAAGAGAGCTAATGGCCAACAAGATCTGATCGGCCTCACCCAGGCCCAGATCAGAGAGATGTCAGCTGCACCCAGCAGGCTGTCAGTTCTTAAACATTGCAGGCGTGTTAGGAGAGGAGAGGCAGCAGGCAATGACTCCCCTGAGATCATGTGCTTAGAAACACCCAACACACGTCGGCTCACTGGCTCGTGGTATTCTGACCTCTATAGGAGAACCCACCCCACAATCCTGCACAGACCCTCAATGTTTACCTTACAACTTCAGAAAAACAATGTTCCAGTATTCTAGCTCCATGCACACCTTGATACTGGGGTAGGTTATATAGCAGAACAAGCACATATATCTGCACTTCTAGATTGGTGATGCCCTCACTCAAAGGAACCTGAACACAAAATATGATGGTGTTTGTCTTGGTTTACCAACACTGAGGACCAGTCCAGTCCCCGCAGCGCCTGGATACCCTCGTGGGTGATCAGCCGCGCTCTATAAATCCTGTTTCGTGATGATGATGACAGTGTGTGTTACACAAACACCAATGAACTATCTCCCTCAAATGTGCTCTGCATCCCTCTCTCTCCATCCCAGTAGCACTGTTACCTGTTAGCAAGAAATCCTCGTGTACCCACAGAGCACAACTTCCGGTTCTGCCATTCAAGGTGAAGAGCAGAATCGTGGGATAACTTTCCCTTACCTTGGCTGTCCAGGTTTTCAAATATTTCAAAGTTTGTAATCTATAAATAAGTCCAGTTACATACGAATGTTTCCTCTATACTACTGTGTATTATGCAAACCAAAGAACATAAATCAACTCTGACTTGTGTCGACAATATGTTTACTTTCTGCTAAATCATTGCTAGACTTACACAGATGTGTTCATAAAATTGACTTCTTTCTGAATTTTTCTCCTAAATTTTGACCCTTTCGCTCAAAATTTTACAGTCCCTGCCCAGAATTTGCCTGTGAGGTAGGTGGTCATCTGAGTCGCCCTTGTGCAGGTAATTACATTACGTATTGATCTAATTTCAACAGCTTTAAAGAATGCAATGTGGTCCCTAAAATCGTTTTCTATTATAGGCTTGCCAATTTCACAAAAAGATCTACCAGGAGGCGGGTCTTGGGGGCGGGAGGGTGGCAGTCATGCTATGTGCCAAGCACTGTCTAAAAAGCATTTGGACACTCCACACCCCAAAAAAACACACCCAAAAGCATCTCAGGAGATAAACACCCATAATAGACATCAGCTGTGCAGAGCCTCATCGACAAAGGAGCTGGAACTCCTTGGAAACCCACTCTCAGTCGGGTTTCCAACTCTCACTGTGTGATGTCGGCTCCTCACTGGGTGACCTGTTAACAAAGAGGAGGGCGTCTCTCAGTGAGGGAGGAGGGCGTCTCTCAGTGAGGGAGGAGGACCCTGAATGGGTACCACTGAAAAGATTTGGTCCTTCCCATTCAAAAAATAAAATGAGTAAAGAGGGTTTGTTTTCCTCCTAGTAGAGTGGCCAGCTGTCCATCATTTTGCACGTTTGTCCTGCAATTAAGGCTCTCGTCCTGATGCCCTCACAGAGTCTCTGCAAGTCGTCCACTGTCCCACATTTTGTTTCCCTGACACTTAACAATCAACTCTCAGTCTTTGTGTCCTTTTATGAGATATAAAAGAAGTGCCTTTCGGTAGCTGGGACGGAGGAGCCGCAGGACAGAAGGGTCCTGCACAATGCAGGTGCAAGTTCAGCCACTGAGATGCTAATCCAGCCACCCTCTGAAACAGCCCTGAACGTGCGATTGAAAACCATGCTGGGGACCTCTCCTGGGAGTACCCGCTTGGTATTTATTTCCTCCATGAATCCTGCTTCTAAGTGCTGACATATTTTCAGATCAGTGGGCAGAGACACCGATAGAGTATGGTTTGTCCGGGATCAAACAGTTTGCAAAAGTAACAGACCAGCGACTGCTTGCTGCATTTACCATCAGGTGGCATTGTGGTGGATAAAACATGAGAATGGACACCCCTCACTTCCCCAAGTTAATATCAAGTTTTTAACCATGCTCTTATTAGCTGCTTTTACTTTTATTCTAAATGCTCCCAGTCTAGTCAAAAAAGGAAGCAAAAGAAAAACAAATTTCAAAAGAGGGTTGCTCAAGAGCACACAATTTGGCTAAATGTGAGAACCAGGAATAAAACCAGTATCTCCTGATTGCATGTTCCCAACTAGCCTACAGCTGAGGAATCAGTGATCCTGATGGCGAGGCCAGGGGGCTGCCCTACCCTGGGAAATATCTCTGTGTTGTGGGTCCTGCACAGCTTTAGAATACGGCATTCATTTCCAGTATGTTTAGATGCACTGGTAACGCTGAGATTAGACAGTATGTATCCTAGTTCTGTGGCTAAAACGCACCCACGGGACCTGGTTCTCTGGCAGAACTGGCTACAAGCCAGTATCCGAGATAGATACTGACATTTAACACTGGTGTGTCAATGCTTAAGACTGTTCCAACTCATTCCCACACCAGAGCTGTTCATGTTCCAAGTGTGATTCTCAAAAGTTGCAATAGTGAGCAGTCAGGGATTACTCACTCCAGAGGGATTAGACCTCAAATACAGTATGCAGAGTAATCAGTCTCGCAGAGCTCAACCGCTGGCTGAGTTACATCAGTGGCCTGAATTAGAATGAAACCCCAAAAATGTGCTGTGTGACTCATAGTCGCCCCACTCGCCCACAAGTTTTTGATGACATTGCACGCACAAACCATGCCCACTGTGCAACGTTTCGACATGTGCAAAGTGTCCTGAGAAGTGACAGCGGAAAGTTCTACAAAACAAGTAAGGCCATGCCCCGCCCCCACCTAAACCAACTTACGTGCACCTCAGGCACTAAGAAAGCAACAGTTTTCTTTTTTATATATAACCCTCACCCATTCTAGTAGTGGCGTGCTTCATCATCGGGTTCATCCTGGACCCCTAAAAGCCAGGATGGGCTCGACCACACTCCAGGGAGCTCCTTATATATCGCGGTGACTGTGTGAACTGCCAAATCCTGCAACATTTCTGCAGTGAAAGGCGCTAACAAGGATTTGGAACTAGGGGAGGATTGCACAAACTGTCAGTAGCAAGTCTAGCTCTCCAGGACCAGCATGACGAGCAGGATTTCCAACCCTGCAGGGGACTCAGCCGTTCAGAATTCTGGAGTCTAATTGGAAACCTGATAGTGAAGTAGTAACGCCTGCTGTTTACAGCTCCGTGAAGTCAGAAGCCTGATGCACTAAGCGCTGTAGAAAACAAACGTATTCATGACAATTGACTGACCATGTCAATCAAGGAAGGCTTGAACATGCAGGCTGCTGGCCAATCTAACCAGAACAAGGGCATCTGCAATAAACTGTGCTGCGCACCTCCCAGTGCGCATGCGCGGACTGTGCCCAGGTGGGCACTCGTGTGACAGATCGCTGCTTGGCACGAAGACTGTGGTAGTTCACATCACTTTCGTTTAACTTGCTTAGAAACCCTTTCGAGGTGAGCGGTGTGCGGGGCCTGCAGGAGATGCGGGTGAGCGGTGTGCGGGGCCTGCAGGAGATGCGGGTGAGCGGTGTGCGGGGCCTGCAGGAGATGCGGGTGAGCGGAGTGCGGGGCCTGCAGGAGATTGCGGGGCCTGCAGGAGATGCGGGTGAGCGGTGTGCGGGGCCTGCAGGAGATTGCGGGGCCTGCAGGAGATGCGGGTGAGCGGGCTGCGGGGCCTGCAGGAGATGCGGGTGAGCGGTGTGCGGGGCCTGCAGGAGATGCGGGTGAGCGGTGTGCGGGGCCTGCAGGAGATGCGGGTGAGCGGTGTGCGGGGCCTGCAGGAGATGCGGGTGAGCGGGCTGCGGGGCCTGCAGGAGATGCGGGTGAGCGGTGTGCGGGGCCTGCAGGAGATGCGGGTGAGCGGTGTGCGGGGCCTGCAGGAGATGCGGGTGAGCGGTGTGCGGGGCCTGCAGGAGATTGCGGGGCCTGCAGGAGATGCGGGTGAGCGGGCTGCGGGGCCTGCAGGAGATGCGGGTGAGCGGTGTGCGGGGCCTGCAGGAGATGCGGGTGAGCGGTGTGCGGGGCCTGCAGGAGATGCGGGTGAGCGGTGTGCGGGGCCTGCAGGAGATGCGGGTGAGCGGGCTGCGGGGCCTGCAGGAGATGCGGGTGAGCGGGCTGCGGGGCCTGCAGGAGATGCGGGTGAGCGGTGTGCGGGGCCTGCAGGAGATGCGGGTGAGCGGGCTGCGGGGCCTGCAGGAGATGCGGGTGAGCGGGCTGCGGGGCCTGCAGGAGATGCGGGTGTGCGGGGCCTGCAGGAGATGCGGGTGAGCGGTGTGCGGGGCCTGCAGGAGATGCGGGTGAGCGGTGTGCGGGGCCTGCAGGAGATTGCGGGGCCTGCAGGAGATGCGGGTGAGCGGTGTGCGGGGCCTGCAGGAGATTGCGGGGCCTGCAGGAGATGCGGGTGAGCGGGGTGCGGGGCCTGCAGGAGATGCGGGTGAGCGGTGTGCGGGGCCTGCAGGAGATGCGGGTGAGCGGTGTGCGGGGCCTGCAGGAGATGCGGGTGAGCGGTGTGCGGGGCCTGCAGGAGATGCGGGTGAGCGGTGTGCGGGGCCTGCAGGAGATGCGGGTGAGCGGGCTGCGGGGCCTGCAGGAGATGCGGGTGAGCGGTGTGCGGGGCCTGCAGGAGATGCGGGTGAGCGGTGTGCGGGGCCTGCAGGAGATTGCGGGGCCTGCAGGAGATGCGGGTGAGCGGTGTGCGGGGCCTGCAGGAGATGCGGGTGAGCGGTGTGCGGGGCCTGCAGGAGATGCGGGTGAGCGGTGTGCGGGGCCTGCAGGAGATGCGGGTGAGCGGTGTGCGGGGCCTGCAGGAGATGCGGGTGAGCGGGCTGCGGGGCCTGCAGGAGATGCGGGTGAGCGGGCTGCGGGGCCTGCAGGAGATGCGGGTGAGCGGTGTGCGGGGCCTGCAGGAGATGCGGGTGAGCGGTGTGCGGGGCCTGCAGGAGATGCGGGTGAGCGGTGTGCGGGGCCTGCAGGAGATGCGGGTGAGCGGTGTGCGGGGCCTGCAGGAGATTGCGGGGCCTGCAGGAGATGCGGGTGAGCGGGCTGCGGGGCCTGCAGGAGATGCGGGTGAGCGGTGTGCGGGGCCTGCAGGAGATGCGGGTGAGCGGTGTGCGGGGCCTGCAGGAGATGCGGGTGAGCGGTGTGCGGGGCCTGCAGGAGATGCGGGTGAGCGGGCTGCGGGGCCTGCAGGAGATGCGGGTGAGCGGGCTGCGGGGCCTGCAGGAGATGCGGGTGAGCGGGCTGCGGGGCCTGCAGGAGATGCGGGTGTGCGGGGCCTGCAGGAGATGCGGGTGAGCGGTGTGCGGGGCCTGCAGGAGATTGCGGGGCCTGCAGGAGATGCGGGTGAGCGGTGTGCGGGGCCTGCAGGAGATTGCGGGGCCTGCAGGAGATGCGGGTGAGCGGGGTGCGGGGCCTGCAGGAGATGCGGGTGAGCGGTGTGCGGGGCCTGCAGGAGATGCGGGTGAGCGGTGTGCGGGGCCTGCAGGAGATGCGGGTGAGCGGTGTGCGGGGCCTGCAGGAGATGCGGGTGAGCGGTGTGCGGGGCCTGCAGGAGATTGCGGGGCCTGCAGGAGATGCGGGTGAGCGGTGTGCGGGGCCTGCAGGAGATTGCGGGGCCTGCAGGAGATGCGGGTGAGCGGTGTGCGGGGCCTGCAGGAGATGCGGGTGAGCGGTGTGCGGGGCCTGCAGGAGATGCGGGTGAGCGGTGTGCGGGGCCTGCAGGAGATTGCGGGGCCTGCAGGAGATGCGGGTGTGCGGGGCCTGCAGGAGATGCGGGTGAGCGGTGTGCGGGGCCTGCAGGAGATGCGGGTGAGCGGTGTGCGGGGCCTGCAGGAGATGCGGGTGAGCGGTGTGCGGGGCCTGCAGGAGATTGCGGGGCCTGCAGGAGATGCGGGTGAGCGGTGTGCGGGGCCTGCAGGAGATTGCGGGGCCTGCAGGAGATGCGGGTGAGCGGTGTGCGGGGCCTGCAGGAGATGCGGGTGAGCGGTGTGCGGGGCCTGCAGGAGATGCGGGTGAGCGGTGTGCGGGGCCTGCAGGAGATGCGGGTGAGCGGTGTGCGGGGCCTGCAGGAGATGCGGGTGAGCGGGCTGCGGGGCCTGCAGGAGATGCGGGTGTGCGGGGCCTGCAGGAGATGCGGGTGAGCGGTGTGCGGGGCCTGCAGGAGATTGCGGGGCCTGCAGGAGATGCGGGTGAGCGGTGTGCGGGGCCTGCAGGAGATTGCGGGGCCTGCAGGAGATGCGGGTGAGCGGGGTGCGGGGCCTGCAGGAGATGCGGGTGAGCGGTGTGCGGGGCCTGCAGGAGATGCGGGTGAGCGGTGTGCGGGGCCTGCAGGAGATGCGGGTGAGCGGGCTGCGGGGCCTGCAGGAGATGCGGGTGAGCGGGCTGCGGGGCCTGCAGGAGATGCGGGTGAGCGGTGTGCGGGGCCTGCAGGAGATGCGGGTGAGCGGTGTGCGGGGCCTGCAGGAGATGCGGGTGAGCGGTGTGCGGGGCCTGCAGGAGATTGCGGGGCCTGCAGGAGATGCGGGTGAGCGGTGTGCGGGGCCTGCAGGAGATGCGGGTGAGCGGTGTGCGGGGCCTGCAGGAGATGCGGGTGAGCGGTGTGCGGGGCCTGCAGGAGATGCGGGTGAGCGGTGTGCGGGGCCTGCAGGAGATTGCGGGGCCTGCAGGAGATGCGGGTGAGCGGTGTGCGGGGCCTGCAGGAGATTGCGGGGCCTGCAGGAGATGCGGGTGAGCGGTGTGCGGGGCCTGCAGGAGATGCGGGTGAGCGGTGTGCGGGGCCTGCAGGAGATGCGGGTGAGCGGTGTGCGGGGCCTGCAGGAGATTGCGGGGCCTGCAGGAGATGCGGGTGAGCGGTGTGCGGGGCCTGCAGGAGATGCGGGTGAGCGGTGTGCGGGGCCTGCGGGTGAGCGGTGTGCGGGGCCTGCAGGAGATGCGGGTGTGCGGGGCCTGCAGGAGATGCGGGTGAGCGGTGTGCGGGGCCTGCAGGAGATGCGGGTGAGCGGTGTGCGGGGCCTGCAGGAGATTGCGGGGCCTGCAGGAGATGCGGGTGAGCGGTGTGCGGGGCCTGCAGGAGATGCGGGTGAGCGGTGTGCGGGGCCTGCAGGAGATTGCGGGGCCTGCAGGAGATGCGGGTGAGCGGTGTGCGGGGCCTGCAGGAGATGCGGGTGAGCGGGCTGCCGGCCTCTGCGCCAAGGTACCTCATCGATTCCAGACCCCTGGAGCCTGGCCTTACTACAGTGTTACTACGCGGGCACTTATTGTGACGCAAGCAATATCAGGGTTCACGTCTGCGTCTGAAAGGGGGTTTGGGTCCAGCAGTAAATGGCACTTTGTCGCAAACACCTGTTGATGGATACAAAGCGTGTGCGAGACATGAGGATCATGCAAACACCCAGGGAGTCCATGCAAAGTGCTTCTAAAGTCATGCAAGGGAGCACAGAATGTGTTGTATGAAACACTAGTGGCAGACGAAAAGCAGCACAACAAATTGACAGCATTGTGGTGGGTGGCATCACATTATTCTTCAACGCCTGATATATGTGGCAAACACTAATGGTGTACCAATTACACCATCTACCCCTGGGCGATCGTCTGATGCCCACTGTACTTAAGAGCATGCCTAGAGTGCAAAGGTCACGCACTGGAAGGGGCTACCCTGGTTGGACTGTGAGATATGGGTTGTGGACACACGCCGTGTTCTTCCCATGAACATAGTCATGGACTCACCGTGCGGACCTCCAGCGGAAGAGCTGGTATTCCCATCCCATAGCAGCCGCCCCGTGCCCCAGCACGGCAACTGGTCTCACCACATATTGTGGGATCCACAGGTGACTTCCAGCCTTTGCACCCATGAGGGTGGGCAGGTGGAGGTGTGTTGTCCCTGCATGGTCTCGGGGGGGGCGAGGGGGCTGCCGATTGCTTCTCTCTGTCATGCTCCTCAAGCTTTCCAAGAAAATGGAAAGTATGAAAAAACATGTGTGAAAGCCACTTCTGTACAGCTGATTCACTTCCGGAGGAAAAGATCATCCCAGTTTTTAGCTCGGGAATTTATTTTCTTTAAACTTTAAAATAAGGCAATATACACAACTATTAAAAAAATATACTATAGTTCAAAAAGGCCCAAAGAAGCATGCTCCCGTTGCAGATCTTTCCCAACAGAGTAATTGAAAAATGCACCGCTGTTAAATTTTCCCAAGATGCAGTAGGTCTCCCTTCTATATCTTCAGCAATCTCACGCCTGACCAAGGTACAGAATCCAGTGGTCACCCTAAATCTAGTGATGACTCTCCACATCCTGAAGGATGCTGACGTCCTCCTCCTGGACCACTGAGATATCTCATCAGCCTTCACCGTGACTGACCATAGGAGAACCACAAGGGCTCCTGAGACCGGGTGATTGATGGGTGTATCTCATTCCCGACTGACAGAAAATGATCATGTGATGTTCAAGGTCTGTGTGGGACCCCAGGGTCCTTTGATGGGGGAAGGAGACCCCGCTCAGTAGTTTACATAAACAGATCTTCCTTCAGGGACAATCTTATCCTCACAACTTGCCTCAGCAAAAGTGGTTCCTAGAAGAACAAGCATTTCTTAAAACTGATCCAGTATCCTCTGGGACTGCCCTGTAATGTGGGTCCTCTCTATGGGTTGCATGCGATGGGCGGGATGAGGGGCGCTGACGAGCTCAGCAAAGAGATGTCTGCTTAATATACGGAGGGAGGCGGAGGTGACCAGATTCCAGAAGGTGTGAATCACACTGGGTCTGATGGCAGCAAAGAGGGACATTGCAAAAGCTCCGGGGAGCTGGAATTGTCATGGATCTGGAAGCGTATAAGGACTGGTGTATACTAGTGGAAAAAGTGATCTATGGAGACAGGAGCTGCCCCAGAAAATGGGAAGAGATCTGGAGTCACGTGTTGATTCTGACACATTATGAACTGATCCCAGTCAATTGCGGTGGCCCTTCCACTCCAGCTGAGGCCCGGGAAGGGAAGACTTGATGAGATTGGGGTCTGGGGGTTTAAGCCTAGGGGTCTAAACATTTCCAAAAATACAAATATTGTGTATACAGCAGTGAAAGCTGTAAATTTTATTGTCTTTTCCTTAAAATCTCTAATAAAAATATATTTAAAAAAAAAAAAACGGATCCAACAATGAACAATTTTACTAATTTTACTAATTATCTCTAAAAAGTACCTCTCACTATCACCACCAGTCTTGCAGCAAACTGCTCTGACTTAAAAAGAACCTCCACGCTGGACAAATCATGAAATCCACCAATTTTCCGGTTTGATTTCCTCAAGAAGATTCAGCAACCCTTCTCCCAGGGCTTCAAATCAACCTCTCTTACAACAGTCCTAGTCAGCATTTACTGAGGAAACACCATCTTAGCTGCGCGCACAACAAACACATTGGTGCAACTGAAACAACTCTATGCAGCAGTCCGGATCAGCGCAGGAATTTCTACATTTGACGATCTCGCCACAAACTCAATGAGTTTATGTGCAGTGTTGCACCTCGCAAGAGAGAATGGTGGGGGAACGATGGACTCGCTCCTTGTAATGCAGCCCAACACTGTGGAGAAGACAGATGTGTCTACCACTGGCACATGAAAATCCCCTTTCAAAGTTCAAGCGGTGCGACTAGGCCAAGCCAACAGCGCCTACCTTAGCTTCCCCAATAATCGATAAAAGAAGAGGTCCACGACTGCAGGATGCAGCTGCAAGAGCGCTACGTCATCGTACGTGTTCAAATCACGTTCACGTATGACGTTCAGACCAGTGCCACGTGCACCAAACTGCAAACGGCCCCCATATCTACGTGTAAGACCTGGCGGGCACTGCACTCTGCAGAGTTGAAGCTGACAAGATGGTGTTTTCAGCATTTCAGTTTCCCCGTATTTTCGCTTCCCATTGAAGGCAGTGAAATAGAAATTAGTCTAATGTCGATCTGCAAATATACGGGGAAAGTTGCATTTCAGGTGTCCTTGCCATAGTCTTGGCAGTAAGTGTGGCGTCCTCCCAGTGTGGTACCCGCTGAATGACTAGGCCACACACAGAGCTGTAAATCACGTCTTTATACCTCTGCGTGTACCTGTGAACTCCAACATTCTAAACCAAGCTTTCATTCCATTGCATACTAGCGATTACATGATACACCGAGACGGAGTCCTCGGGGAGCCAGAAAGATTCCGTTCTAAATCATGCAAGATACTACAGTAAGGAGAATAACAAAAACTGTCAAAGTCAACAGGTCTGCACATGCAAAAGCATTAGTGCTAGATACAGAGGAGGGTAAAAGGAGAAAGAGACAGAGAGGGCAATATTTGTAAAGCAAAACCACTTGCGGTTCAGTCCAAGCACTCCAGTTGAGGCGGAGGGATACATCCAAACAGCCAACAACATTAAGTGAGAGATGAATACTCCATTGGGCAAAGCCAAGATATGATTGACAAACTCCATGCCAAAGGCTATAAAAGGTTGGCCTCAAAAGACCAATGGTTAAAGGAGGCGGGGCCAAAGTCCACTGGCTATATTATATGCACAGATCTAGCCAGACTTACAAATACAGGCATGTTAGTGCGTATGTATCTGTGGTGCTAGGGCACTGAAGGACTAATAACGTCAACATACGAAACCCCGATGTTTCCATAAAGCGAGAGAAGACATGAGCCTTAAGGTGGCGACCAGTGTCCGTCGTCACTCCCTGTGATGCGAGGTGAGAAAGGTTGTTTCCTCTGTGTTTATGACTGGGTGCACAAGAATTCAGTTTCTGAAAAGGCTTAACCAACTTTATTCCCAAAAGGACAGTGATATTTCAGCAGCTGAGTACACATTACTGTTTTGCAGCTCTATGGAGTGCCAAGAGACCACTTCCTGGTTTACACTGCGCTTTTATCAAATTCTCTAAGATTCACAACTTAGCTGAAGCCGGCTCATATCATATAGTCAAAGGTAGGCGGGTGTTTCTATAGTAGAGTCTGCAGAATAGAGACCCTGAGGGAGACATGCCCGGGTCAATGGGGGTCCCATGTCAGAGCAGTTGTGGGGGACCCCTGGAGAAAGGCTACTGTGGCGCTCTATATCAGCAAGACACCAGATTTGTTGTCTTGGACTTCCATTGTTACAAGCCTCTGCATTCTGAGAGTTGTAGTATTCCTTTGCTTCATATTAATCAATTTGAGTTGCTGATAATAATTTATGAAAACTCCAGGACACGCAGTCTTGCATCAGTGGGTCAGCCGGCGGGCCCAGCACAGGATCAGCCAGGGGGCCCGGCACAGGGTCAGCCAGCGGGGCCCGGGCACAGGGCCAGCCAGCGGGGCCCGGGCACAGGGCCAGCCAGCGGGGCCCGGGCACAGGGCCAGCCAGCGGGGCCACGCAAAAGGTCAGCCAGGAGTGTGGGTAATACCAGACAGAGACTCGGCTCAATGGCCCATGCTGACGGTCAGCCCAGGGCCTTATGTCCAACAAGAGGTTTGATCAAAGGAGACCACTCAGGGTGTTGGTCTAGGGGTCTAAGCCAAGTGTCAGTCATGGGCCCACAGGGGCTCTCTGGGCACAGAGAGCTATTCCTGGGGTACTGGCCGAGAGCCATCCTGGGGCACATGCATAGTGTTCTCACTGGGGCCCAAGGGGACTTGTTTCGGGGACCCATGAGGAGTCGTCCGAGGCGATTTGTAGCGAGCTATCCCAGGGCCCAACTAAGAGTTGCCCAAGACCCCACAAAGTGAGTCGTCCCAGGCACACAAAGAGTTGCCCCAGAGGCACATGACAAGTCGCCCCGGGGCACACAGTTGCCCCAGCGGCACACAGAGAACCACCCCAGGAGCACACAAAGTGAGTTGTCCCAGGGGCACACAGAGAGAGTCGCCCAAGGGGCACAGGAAAAGAGTCACCCCAGGGGCACACAGAGTCGCCCCAGGGGCACAGGAAAAGAGTCGCCCCAGGGGCACAGGAAAAGAGTCGCCCCAGGGGCACAGGAAAAGAGTCGCCCCAGGGGCACAGGAAAAGAGTCGCCCCAGGGGCACAGGAAAAGAGTCGCCCCAGGGGCACAGGAAAAGAGTCGCCCCAAGTGCACACAGACCGCCCAGTGGCACACACAAAGTCATCCAGGGGCACACACAGAGAGTCACTCCAGAGGCACACAAGGATTCGCCCAGGAGTACATAAAGTCGCCCCAGGGCACATGAAGTGTGTGAGCCTTGGGGCCCATGGGCACAGCAAGAGGATCTGCCAAGGGAGACCATGCAAGGGTCAGTCTACTTGCCAAAGCAGAGGAGTGCTCCATGGGCCACACAAGGCACACGTTTGGGCACCCAGGCAAAGAGTGGTTTCACTGCCCCAGACCGAGTGGTCCATAGGGAGCACACGGAAGGTTGGCACATGGGCTCTGCTGTGGGTAGTGTGAAGGCCTGGTATTGTATCATCGGAGGCACTGTAGCAAGAGCAGATGTCCACAGCAGTGATGAGCACAGAGTTGTGTAAGTGTTTACCTGTAACAAGTGTAAGAGGGAAAGATCTTGCATCAGAGCAGGAAGCTAGGCTGAGCCTCTGAGCTCTTCCTCAACCTGTGCTACCTGCCTTTGTTTATAGGGTGTGCCCAGCAGGGCACGCGCTTGTGAGAGGTGTGAAAACAGCAAGACCCCCTGCGGTTCAACGGGCGATGGATACAGTGCTAGGACTGCCCTGGCAGGGGCAGGCAGCAGCAAAATGTAGACAAAAAGTGGGCAAAAGTGGTGGCAGCAGTAAAGAAGCACTTTAATGGATCTGAAGTTCACAGAGAGCAGTATTTTTAAGGACCAGCAGGGGGCAGCAGCAAGGGCCACGAGCAAAAACACAGCAACTGTTTGAAATGCACCCTCTGCACTATACTTCGAGTGAGATCAGCATTTCATATTCAAATGGAAAAATAAGTTAGATGTCCAACAAGCTATCTAGCACAATGCAGGAGGCAAATTTGAGAACATCTTTGTTCTGTTTTCCTACAACCTTCAGCATCAGCTGCTGAGTACTTGTGATGTTTTATTTTTCCTTAGACAGACCCACACATGAAAGAAGACGGGCTGAGCGTGCTACACTGAAAGGAACTGAAAACTGGCACAAGACCCACCCCCTCTTCTGCCATGGACCAGACAAGCTCCTGAGTGATGGTGGAATAACTGCTTGGTTGGACTTTATGACTGGCACAAAGTCTGTCTGCTGACGCACGAGTGGCTGTATAACATGGTAGGCATATTGGCAAGTTACATATCTGCCTGCTAGCTACTGCTGGCATAAACCTCTCTGATGACGTGGGATTACTGTTGCAATAACAATTTAATGCTGCATCATTACAGGTGCACTACCCACCTGACAACACGATTACTGGTACAATAACTACGTGATGGGGCATCATTACAGGTGCGCTACCCACCTGATACAACACGATTACTGGTACAATAACCATGTGATGGGCATCATTACAGGTGCACGTCCCACCTGACACAACATGATTACTGGAACAATAACCATGTGATTGGGCATCATTACAGGTGCACGTCCCACCTGACAACACGATTACTGGTACAATAACTATGCAGTGGGGCATCGTTACAGGTGCACTACCCACCGGACAACACGATTACTGGTACAATAACTACGTGATGGGGCAGCATTACAGGTGCGCTACCCACCTGTCACAACACGATTACTGATACAATAACTATGTGATGGGGCATCATTACAGGTGCACTACCCACCTGACAACACGATTAGTGGTACAATAACTATGTGGTGGTGCATCATTACAGGAGCGCTACCTACCTGACACAGCACGATTACTGGTACAATAACTATGCAGTGGGGCATCGTTACAGGTGCACTACCCACCTGGTACAATAACTATGTGATGGGGCATCATTACAGGTGCACTACCCACCTGACACAACATGATTACTGTAAAGTAACTATGTGGTGGGGCATCCTTACAGGTGCACTACCCACCTGACACAACATGTTTACTGGTACAATAACTATGTGATGGGGCATCATTACAGGTGCACGTCCCACCTGACACAACAGGATTACTGTAAAGTAACTATGTGGTTGGGCATCGTTACAGGTGCACTACCCACCGGACAACACGATTACTGGTACAATAACTACGTGATGGGGCAGCATTACAGGTGCGCTACCCACCTGTCACAACACGATTACTGATACAATAACTATGTGATGGGGCATCATTACAGGTGCACTACCCACCTGACAACACGATTAGTGGTACAATAACTATGTGGTGGTGCATCATTACAGGAGCGCTACCTACCTGACACAGCACGATTACTGGTACAATAACTATGCAGTGGGGCATCGTTACAGGTGCACTACCCACCTGGTACAATAACTATGTGATGGGGCATCATTACAGGTGCACTACCCACCTGACACAACATGATTACTGTAAAGTAACTATGTGGTGGGGCATCCTTACAGGTGCACTACCCACCTGACACAACATGTTTACTGGTACAATAACTATGTGATGGGGCATCATTACAGGTGCACGTCCCACCTGACACAACAGGATTACTGTAAAGTAACTATGTGGTTGGGCATCGTTACAGGTGCACTACCCACCGGACAACACGATTACTGGTACAATAACTACGTGATGGGGCATAATTACAGGTGCACTACTCACCTGACACAACATGATTACTGCTACAATAACTATGTGATGGGGCATCATTACAGGTGCACTACCCACGTGACACAACATGATGACTGGTACAATAACTATGTGGTGGGGCATCATTACAGGTGCACTACCAACCTGACACAACACGATTACTGGTACAAAAACCATGTGATGGGCCATCATTACAGGTGCACTACCAACCTGATAACACGATTACTGGTACAAAAACCATGTGATGGGCCATCATTACAGGTGCACTACCAACCTGACACAACACGATTACTGGTACAAAAACCATGTGATGGGGCATCATTACAGGTGCACTACCCACCTGACACAACATGTTTACTGGTACAATAACCATGTGGTGGGCCATCATTACAGGTGCACTACCCACCTGACACAACACGATTACTGGTACAATAACTATGTCATGGGTCATCGTTACCGATGCACTACCCACCTGGTACAATAACTATGTGATGGGGCATTGTTACAGGTGCATTACCCACCTGACACAACACGATTACTGGTACAATAACTATGTGATGGGGCATCATTACAGGTGCACTACCCACCTGACACAACACAATTACTGATACAATAACTATGTCATGGGTCATCGTTACAGATGCACTACCCACCTGACAACACGATTACTGGTACAATAACTATGTGGTGGGGCATCGTTACTGGTGCACTACCCACCTGACACAACATGATAACTGGTACAATAACCATGTGATGGGGCATCATTACAGGTGCACTACCCACCTTTCACAACATGATTACTGTACAATAACTATGTGATGGGGCATCATTACAGGTGCACTACCCACCTGACACAACACGATTACTGGTACAATAACTATGCGGTGGGGCATCATTACAGGTGCACTACCCACCTGACAACATGATTACTGGTACAATAACTATGCAGTGGGGCATTGTTACAGGTACACTACCCACCTGGTACAATAACTATGTGATGGGGCATCATTACAGGTGCACTACCGACCTGGTACAATAACTATGTGATGGGGCATCGTTACAGGTGCACTACCCACCTGTCACAACATGATTACTGTACAATAACTATGTGATGGGGCATTGTTACAGATGCACTACCCACCTGACACAGCATGATTACTGGTACAATAACTATGCGGTGGGGCATTGTTACAGGTGCACTACCCACCTGGTACAATAAGTATGTGATGGGGCATCATTACAGGTGCACTACCCACCTTGTACAATAACTATGTGATGGGGCATCATTACAGGTGCACTACCCACCTGGTACAATAACTATGTGATGGGGCATTGTTACAGATGCACTACCCACCTGACACAGCATGATCACTGGTACAATAACTATGCGGTGGGGCATTGTTACAGGTACACTACCCACCTGGTACGATAACTATGTGATGGGGCATCATTACAGGTGCACTACCCACCTGGTACAATAACTATGTGATCGGGCATCATTTCAGGTGCACTACCTACCTGACACAGCACGATTACTGGTACAATAACTATGCGGTAGGGCATTGTTACAGGTGCACTACCCACCTGGTACAATAACTATGTGATCGGGCATCATTACAGGTGCACTACCTACCTGGTACAATAACTATGTGATCGGGCATCATTACAGGTGCACTACCCACCTGGTACAATAACTATGTGATGGGGCATCATTACAGGTGCACTACCCACCTGGTACAATAACTATATGATGGGGCATCATTACAGGTGCACTACCCACCTGACACAACACGATTACTGGCACAATAACTATGCGATGGGGCATTGTTACAGGTGCACTACCCACCTGGTACAATAACTGTGATGGGACATCACTTCAGGTGCACTACCCACGTGACAACACGATTACTGATACAATAACTATGTGATGGGGCATCATTACAGGTGCACTACCCACCTGACAACACGATTAGTGGTACAATAACTATGTGGTGGTGCATCATTACAGGAGCGCTACCTACCTGACACAGCACGATTACTGGTACAATAACTATGCAGTGGGGCATCGTTACAGGTGCACTACCCACCTGGTACAATAACTATGTGATGGGGCATCATTACAGGTGCACTACCCACCTGACACAACATGATTACTGTAAAGTAACTATGTGGTGGGGCATCCTTACAGGTGCACTACCCACCTGACACAACATGTTTACTGGTACAATAACTATGTGATGGGGCATCATTACAGGTGCACGTCCCACCTGACACAACAGGATTACTGTAAAGTAACTATGTGGTTGGGCATCGTTACAGGTGCACTACCCACCGGACAACACGATTACTGGTACAATAACTACGTGATGGGGCATAATTACAGGTGCACTACTCACCTGACACAACATGATTACTGGTACAATAACTATGCGATGGGGCATCATTACAGGTGCACTACCCACCTGACACAACATGATGACTGGTACAATAACTATGTGGTGGGGCATCATTACAGGTGCACTACCAACCTGACACAACACGATTACTGGTACAAAAACCATGTGATGGGCCATCATTACAGGTGCACTACCAACCTGACAACACGATTACTGGTACAAAAACCATGTGATGGGCCATCATTACAGGTGCACTACCAACCTGACACAACACGATTACTGGTACAAAAACCATGTGATGGGGCATCATTACAGGTGCACTACCCACCTGACACAACATGATTACTGATACAATAACTATGTCATGGGTCATCGTTACAGATGCACTACCCACCTGGTACAATAACTATGTGATGGGGCATTGTTACAGGTGCATTACCCACCTGACACAACACGATTACTGGTACAATGACTATGTGATGGGGCATCATTACAGGTGCACTACCCACCTGACACAACACAATTACTGATACAATAACTATGTCATGGGTCATCGTTACAGATGCACTACCCACCTGACAACACGATTACTGGTACAATAACTATGTGATGGGGCATCATTACAGGTGCACTACCCACCTGACACAACACAATTACTGATACAATAACTATGTCATGGGTCATCGTTACAGATGCACTACCCACCTGGTACAATAACTATGTGATGGGGCATCATTACAGGTGCACTACCCACCTGTCACAACATGATTACTGTACAATAACTATGTGATGGGGCATCATTACAGGTGCACTACCCACCTGACACAACACGATTACTGGTACAATAACTATGCGGTGGGGCATCATTACAGGTGCACTACCCACCTGACAACATGATTACTGGTACAATAACTATGCGGTGGGGCATTGTTACAGGTACACTACCCACCTGGTACGATAACTATGTGATGGGGCATCATTACAGGTGCACTACCTACCTGACACAACACGATTACTGGTACAATAACTATGCGGTGGGGCATCATTACAGGTGCACTACCCACCTGACAACATGATTACAGGTACAATAACTATGCAGTGGGGCATTGTTACAGGTACACTACCCACCTGGTACAATAACTATGTGATGGGGCATCATTACAGGTGCACTACCGACCTGGTACAATAACTATGTGATGGGGCATCGTTACAGGTGCACTACCCACCTGTCACAACATGATTACTGTACAATAACTATGTGATGGGGCATTGTTACAGATGCACTACCCACCTGACACAGCATGATTACTGGTACAATAACTATGCGGTGGGGCATTGTTACAGGTGCACTACCCACCTGGTACAATAACTATGTGATGGGGCATCATTACAGGTGCACTACCCACCTGGTACAATAACTATGTGATGGGGCATCATTACAGGTGCACTACCCACCTGGTACAATAACTATGTGATGGGGCATTGTTACAGATGCACTACCCACCTGACACAGTATGATCACTGGTACAATAACTATGCGGTGGGGCATTGTTACAGGTACACTACCCACCTGGTACGATAACTATGTGATGGGGCATCATTACAGGTGCACTACCCACCTGGTACAATAACTATGTGATCGGGCATCATTTCAGGTGCACTACCTACCTGACACAGCACGATTACTGGTACAATAACTATGCGGTGGGGCATTGTTACAGGTGCACTACCCACCTGGTACAATAACTATGTGATCGGGCATCATTACAGGTGCACTACCTACCTGGTACAATAACTATGTGATCGGGCATCATTACAGGTGCACTACCCACCTGGTACAATAACTATGTGATGGGGCATCATTACAGGTGCACTACCCACCTGGTACAATAACTATATGATGGGGCATCATTACAGGTGCACTACCCACCTGACACAACACTATTACTGGCACAATAACTATGCGATGGGGCATTGTTACAGGTGCACTACCCACCTGGTACAATAACTGTGATGGGACATCACTTCAGGTGCACTACCCACGTGACAACACAATTACTGGTACAATAACTATGTGATGGGGCATCATTATAGGTGCACTACCCACCTGACACAACACGATTACTGGTACAATAACTATGTCATGGGTCATCGTTACAGATGCACTACCCACCTGGTACAATAACTATGTGATGGGGCATTGTTACAGGTGCATTACCCACCTGACACAACACGATTACTGGTACAATAACTGTGATGGGACATCACTTCAGGTGCACTACCCACGTGACAACAAAATTACTGGTACAAAAACCATGTGATGGGCCATCATTACAGGTGCACTACCAACCTGACAACACGATTACTGGTACAAAAACCATGTGATGGGCCATCATTACAGGTGCACTACCAACCTGACACAACACGATTACTGGTACAAAAACCATGTGATGGGGCATCATTACAGGTGCACTACCCACCTGACACAACATGTTTACTGGTACAATAACCATGTGGTGGGCCATCATTACAGGTGCACTACCCACCTGACACAACACGATTACTGGTACAATAACTATGTCATGGGTCATCGTTACAGATGCACTACCCACCTGGTACAATAACTATGTGATGGGGCATTGTTACAGGTGCATTACCCACCTGACACAACACGATTACTGGTACAATAACTATGTGATGGGGCATCATTACAGGTGCACTACCCACCTGACACAACACAATTACTGATACAATAACTATGTCATGGGTCATCGTTACAGATGCACTACCCACCTGACAACACGATTACTGGTACAATAACTATGTGGTGGGGCATCGTTACTGGTGCACTACCCACCTGACACAACATGATAACTGGTACAATAACCATGTGATGGGGCATCATTACAGGTGCACTACCCACCTGTCACAACATGATTACTGTACAATAACTATGTGATGGGGCATCATTACAGGTGCACTACCCACCTGACACAACACGATTACTGGTACAATAACTATGCGGTGGGGCATCATTACAGGTGCACTACCCACCTGACAACATGATTACTGGTACAATAACTATGCAGTGGGGCATTGTTACAGGTACACTACCCACCTGGTACAATAACTATGTGATGGGGCATCATTACAGGTGCACTACCGACCTGGTACAATAACTATGTGATGGGGCATCGTTACAGGTGCACTACCCACCTGTCACAACATGATTACTGTACAATAACTATGTGATGGGGCATTGTTACAGATGCACTACCCACCTGACACAGCATGATTACTGGTACAATAACTATGCGGTGGGGCATTGTTACAGGTGCACTACCCACCTGGTACAATAACTATGTGATGGGGCATCATTACAGGTGCACTACCCACCTGGTACAATAACTATGTGATGGGGCATCATTACAGGTGCACTACCCACCTGGTACAATAACTATGTGATGGGGCATTGTTACAGATGCACTACCCACCTGACACAGCATGATCACTGGTACAATAACTATGCGGTGGGGCATTGTTACAGGTACACTACCCACCTGGTACGATAACTATGTGATGGGGCATCATTACAGGTGCACTACCCACCTGGTACAATAACTATGTGATCGGGCATCATTTCAGGTGCACTACCTACCTGACACAGCACGATTACTGGTACAATAACTATGCGGTGGGGCATTGTTACAGGTGCACTACCCACCTGGTACAATAACTATGTGATCGGGCATCATTACAGGTGCACTACCTACCTGGTACAATAACTATGTGATCGGGCATCATTACAGGTGCACTACCCACCTGGTACAATAACTATGTGATGGGGCATCATTACAGGTGCACTACCCACCTGGTACAATAACTATATGATGGGGCATCATTACAGGTGCACTACCCACCTGACACAACACGATTACTGGCACAATAACTATGCGATGGGGCATTGTTACAGGTGCACTACCCACCTGGTACAATAACTGTGATGGGACATCACTTCAGGTGCACTACCCACGTGACAACACAATTACTGGTACAATAACTATGTGATGGGGCATCATTATAGGTGCACTACCCACCTGACACAACACGATTACTGGTACAATAACTATGTCATGGGTCATTGTTACAGATGCACTACCCACCTGGTACAATAACTATGTGATGGGGCATTGTTACAGGTGCATTACCCACCTGACACAACACGATTACTGGTACAATAACTATGTGATGGGGCATCATTACAGGTGCACTACCCACCTGACACAACACAATTACTGATACAATAACTATGTCATGGGTCATCATTACAGATGCACTACCCACCTGACAACACGATTACTGGTACAATAACTATGTGGTGGGGCATCGTTACTGGTGCACTACCCACCTGACAACATGATTACTGGTACAATAACCATGTGATGGGGCATCATTACAGGTGCACTACCCACCTGACACAACACGATTACTGGTACAATAACTATGCGGTGGGGCATCATTACAGGTGCACAACCCACCTGACAACATGATTACTGGTACAATAACTATGCAGTGGGGCATTGTTACAGGTACACTACCCACCTGGTACAATAACTATGTGATGGGGCATCATTACAGGTGCACTACAAACCTGGTACAATAACTATGTGATGGGGCATTGTTACAGATGCACTACCCACCTGACACAGCATGATTACTGGTAAAATAACTATGCGGTGGGGCATTGTTACAGGTACACTACCCACCTGGTACAATAAGTATGTGATGGGGCATCATTACAGGTGCACTACCCACCTGGTACAATAACTATGTGATGGGGCATCATTACAGGTGCACTACCCACCTGGTACAATAACTATGTGATGGGGCATTGTTACAGATGCACTACCCACCTGACACAGCATGATTACTGGTACAATAACTATGCGGTGGGGCATTGTTACAGGTACACTACCCACCTGGTACGATAACTATGTGATGGGGCATCATTACAGGTGCACTACCCACCTGGTACAATAACTATGTGATCGGGCATCATTTCAGGTGCACTACCTACCTGACACAGCACGATTACTGGTACAATAACTATGCGGTGGGGCATTGTTACAGGTGCACTACCCACCTGGTACAATAACTATGTGATCGGGCATCATTACAGGTGCACTACCTACCTGGTACAATAACTATGTGATCGGGCATCATTACAGGTGCACTACCCACCTGGTACAATAACTATGTGATGGGGCATCATTACAGGTGCACTACCCACCTGGTACAATAACTATATGATGGGGCATCATTACAGGTGCACTACCCACCTGACACAACACGATTACTGGCACAATAACTATGCGATGGGGCATTGTTACAGGTGCACTACCCACCTGGTACAATAACTGTGATGGGACATCACTTCAGGTGCACTACCCACGTGACAACACAATTACTGGTACAATAACTATGTGATGGGGCATCATTATAGGTGCACTACCCACCTGACACAACACGATTACTGGTACAATAACTATGTCATGGGTCATCGTTACAGATGCACTACCCACCTGGTACAATAACTATGTGATGGGGCATTGTTACAGGTACACTACCCACCTGGTACGATAACTATGTGATGGGGCATCATTACAGGTGCACTACCCACCTGGTACAATAACTATGTGATCGGGCATCATTTCAGGTGCACTACCTACCTGACACAGCACGATTACTGGTACAATAACTATGCGGTGGGGCATTGTTACAGGTGCACTACCCACCTGGTACAATAACTATGTGATCGGGCATCATTACAGGTGCACTGCCTACCTGGTACAATAACTATGTGATCGGGCATCATTACAGGTGCACTACCCACCTGGTACAATAACTATGTGATGGGGCATCATTACAGGTGCACTACCCACCTGGTACAATAACTATATGATGGGGCATCATTACAGGTGCACTACCCACCTGACACAACACGATTACTGGCACAATAAGTATGCGATGGGGCATTGTTACAGGTGCACTACCCACCTGGTACAATAACTGTGATGGGACATCACTTCAGGTGCACTACCCACGTGACAACACAATTACTGGTACAATAACTATGTGATGGGGCATCATTATAGGTGCACTACCCACCTGACACAACACGATTACTGGTACAATAACTATGTCATGGGTCATCGTTACAGATGCACTACCCACCTGGTACAATAACTATGTGATGGGGCATTGTTACAGGTGCATTACCCACCTGACACAACACGATTACTGGTACAATAACTATGTGATGGGGCATCATTACAGGTGCACTACCCACCTGACACAACACAATTACTGATACAATAACTATGTCATGGGTCATCATTACAGATGCACTACCCACCTGACAACACGATTACTGGTACAATAACTATGTGGTGGGGCATCGTTACTGGTGCACTACCCACCTGACAACATGATTACTGGTACAATAACCATGTGATGGGGCATCATTACAGGTGCACTACCCACCTGACACAACACGATTACTGGTACAATAACTATGCGGTGGGGCATCATTACAGGTGCACAACCCACCTGACAACATGATTACTGGTACAATAACTATGCAGTGGGGCATTGTTACAGGTACACTACCCACCTGGTACAATAACTATGTGATGGGGCATCATTACAGGTGCACTACCGACCTGGTACAATAACTATGTGATGGGGCATCGTTACAGGTGCACTACCCACCTGTCACAACATGATTACTGTACAATAACTATGTGATGGGGCATTGTTACAGATGCACTACCCACCTGACACAGCATGATTACTGGTAAAATAACTATGCGGTGGGGCATTGTTACAGGTACACTACCCACCTGGTACAATAAGTATGTGATGGGGCATCATTACAGGTGCACTACCCACCTGGTACAATAACTATGTGATGGGGCATCATTACAGGTGCACTACCCACCTGGTACAATAACTATGTGATGGGGCATTGTTACAGATGCACTACCCACCTGACACAGCATGATTACTGGTACAATAACTATGCGGTGGGGCATTGTTACAGGTACACTACCCACCTGGTACGATAACTATGTGATGGGGCATCATTACAGGTGCACTACCCACCTGGTACAATAACTATGTGATCGGGCATCATTTCAGGTGCACTACCTACCTGACACAGCACGATTACTGGTACAATAACTATGCGGTGGGGCATTGTTACAGGTGCACTACCCACCTGGTACAATAACTATGTGATCGGGCATCATTACAGGTGCACTACCTACCTGGTACAATAACTATGTGATCGGGCATCATTACAGGTGCACTACCCACCTGGTACAATAACTATGTGATGGGGCATCATTACAGGTGCACTACCCACTTGGTACAATAACTATATGATGGGGCATCATTACAGGTGCACTACCCACCTGACACAACACGATTACTGGCACAATAACTATGCGATGGGGCATTGTTACAGGTGCACTACCCACCTGGTACAATAACTGTGATGGGGCATCACTTCAGGTGCACTACCCACGTGACAACACAATTACTGGTACAATAACTATGTGATGGGGCATCATTATAGGTGCACTACCCACCTGACACAACACGATTACTGGTACAATAACTATGTCATGGGGCATCGTTACAGGTGTACTACTCACCTGACAACATGATTACTGGTACAATAACAATGTGATGGGGCATCATTACAGGTGCACTACCCACCTGGTACAATAACTATGTGATGGGGCATCGTTACAGGTGTACTACTCACCTGACACAACATGATTACTGGAACAATAACCTTGTGATGGGGCATCATTACAGGGGCACTGCCCACCTGACACAACATGATTACTGGTACAATATCGATGTGATTGGGCATCATTACAGGTGCACTACCCACCTGACACAACACGATTACTGGTACAATAATTATGCGGTGGGGCATTGTTACAAGTACACTACCCACCTGGTACAATAACTATGTGATAGCGCATCATTACAGGTGCACTACCCACCTGGTACAATAACTATGTGTTGGGGCATCGTTACAGGTGTACTACTCACCTGACACAACATGATTACTGGTACAATAACTATGTGATGGGGCATCATTACAGGTGCACTACCCATCTGACACAACATGATTACTGGCACAATAACTATGCGGTGGGGCATCATTACAGGTGCACTACCCACCTGGTACAATAACTATGTGATGGGGCATCGTTATAGGTGTACTACTCACCTGACAACATGATTACTGGTACAATAACTATGTGATGGGGCATCATTACAGGTGCACTACCCACCTGACACAGCATGATTACTGGTACAATAACCATGTGATGGGGCATCATTACAGGTGTACTACTCACCTGACACAACATGATTACTGGTACAATAACTATGTGATGGGGCATCATTACAGGTGCACTACCCACCTGACACAACATGATTACTGATACAATAACTATGTGATGGGGCATCGTTACAGGTGCACTACCCACCTAGTACAATAACTCTGTGATGGGGCATCATTACAGGTGCACTACCCACCTGACACAACATGATTACTGGTACAATAACTATGTGATGGGGCATCATTACAGATGCACTACCCACGTGGTACAATAACTATGCAGTGGGGCATTGTTTCAGGTACACTACCCACCTGGTAAAATAACTATCTGACGGGGCATCATTACAGGTGCACTACCCACCTGACACAGCACGATTACTGGTACAATAACTATGCGGTGGGGCATTGTTACAGGTGCACTACCCACCTGGTACAATAACTACGTGATGGGGCATCATTACAAGTGCACTACCCACCTGGTACAATAACTATGTGACGGGGCATCATTACAGATGCACTACCCACCTGTCACAACATGATTACTGTACAATAACTATGATCGGGCATCATTACAGGTGCACTACCTACCTGACACAGCACGATTACTGGTACAATAACTATGCGGTGGGGCATTGTTACAGGTGCACTACCTACCTGGTACAATTACTATGTGATGGGGCATCATTACAGGTGCACTACCCACCTGACAGCATGATTACTGGTACAATAACTATGTGATGGGGCATCATTACAGGTGCACTACCCACCTGGTACAATAACTATGTGATGGGGCATCGTTACAGGTGTACTACCCACCTGACACAACATGATTACTGGTACAATAACTATGTGATGGGGCATCATTACAGGTGCACTACCCACCTGACACAACATGATTACTGGTACAATAACTATGTGGTGGGGCATTGTTACAGGTACAATACCCACCTGGTAGAATAACTATGTGATGGGGCATCATTACAGGTGCACTACCCACCTGACAACACGATTACTGGAACAATAACCTTGTGATGGGGCATCATAACAGGGGCACTACCCACCTGACACAACATGATTACTGGTACAATAATTATGCGGTGGGGCATTGTTACAGGTACACTACCCACCTGGTACAATAACTATGTGATAGGGCATCATTACAGGTGCACTACCCACCTGGTACAATAACTATGTGATGGGGCATCATTACAGGTGCACTACCCATCTGACACAACATGATTACTGGTACAATAACTATGTGATGGGGCATCATTACAGGTGCACTACCCACCTGACAACATGATTACTGGTACAATAACCATGTGATGGGGCATAATTACAGGTGCACTACTCACCTGACACAACATGATTGCTGGTACAATAACTATGTGGTGGGGCATCATTACAGGTGCACTACCTACCTGGTACAATAACTATGTGGTGGGGCATTGTTACAGGTACAATACCCACCTGGTAGAATAACTATGTGATGGGGCATCATTACAGGTGCACTACCCACCTGACAACACGATTACTGGAACAATAACCTTGTGATGGGGCATCATAACAGGGGCACTACCCACCTGACACAACATGATTACTGGTACAATAATTATGCGGTGGGGCATTGTTACAGGTACACTACCCACCTGGTACAATAACTATGTGATAGGGCATCATTACAGGTGCACTACCCACCTGGTACAATAACTATGTGATGGGGCATCATTACAGGTGCACTACCCATCTGACACAACATGATTACTGGTACAATAACTATGTGATGGGGCATCATTACAGGTGCACTACCCACCTGACAACATGATTACTGGTACAATAACCATGTGATGGGGCATAATTACAGGTGCACTACTCACCTGACACAACATGATTGCTGGTACAATAACTATGTGGTGGGGCATCATTACAGGTGCACTACCTACCTGGTACAATAACTGTGTGATGGGGCATCATTACAGGTGCACTACCCACCTGGCACAACACAATTACTGGTACAATAACTATGTGGTGGGGCATCATTACAGGTGCACTACCTACCTGGTACAATAACTGTGTGATGGGGCATCATTACAGGTGCATTACCCAGCTGGTACAATAACTATGTGATGGGGCATCATTACAGGTGTACTACTCACCTGACACAACATGATTGCTGGTACAATAACTATGTGGTCGGGCATCATTACAGGTGCACTACCTACCTGACACAGCACGATTACTGGTACAATAACTATGCGGTGGGGCATTGTTACAGGTACACTACCCACCTGACACAACATGATTACTGATACAATAACTATGTCATGGGTCATAGTTACAGATGCACTACCCACCTGGTACAATAACTATGTGATGGGGCATCATTACAGGTGCACTACCCACCTGTCACAACATGATTACTGGTACATTATGTATGTGATGGGGCATCATTACAGTTGCACTACCCACCTGGCACAATAACTGTGATGGGGCATCACTTCAGGTGCACTACCCACCTGACAACACAATTACTGGTACAATAACTATGTGATGGGGCATCATTACAGGGGCACTACCCACCTGACAACACGATTATTTGAACAATAACCTTGTGATGGGGCATCCTTACAGGTGCACTACCCACCTGACACAACATGATTACTGGTGCAATATCGATGTGATTGGGCATCATTACAGGTGCACTACCTACCTGACAGAGCACGATTACTGGTACAATAACTATGCGGTGGGGCATTGTTACAGGTGCACTACCCACCTGACACAACACGATTACTGGTACAATAACTATGCGGTGGGGCATTGTTTCAGGTACACTACCCACCTGGTACAATAACTATGTGATGGGGCATCGTTACAGGTGCACTACCCACCTGACACAACATGATTACTGGTACAATAACTATGTGGTGGGGCATCATTACAGGTGCACTACCCACCTGACACAACATGATTACTGGTACAATAACTATGTGGTGGGGCATTGTTACAGGTACAATACCCACCTGGTAGAATAACTATGTGATGGGGCATCATTACAGGTGCACTACCCACCTGACAACACGATTACTGGAACAATAACCTTGTGATGGGGCATCATAACAGGGGCACTACCCACCTGACACAACATGATTACTGGTACAATAATTATGCGGTGGGGCATTGTTACAGGTACACTACCCACCTGGTACAATAACTATGTGATAGGGCATCATTACAGGTGCACTACCCACCTGGTACAATAACTATGTGATGGGGCATCATTACAGGTGCACTACCCATCTGACACAACATGATTACTGGTACAATAACTATGTGATGGGGCATCATTACAGGTGCACTACCCACCTGACAACATGATTACTGGTACAATAACCATGTGATGGGGCATAATTACAGGTGCACTACTCACCTGACACAACATGATTGCTGGTACAATAACTATGTGGTGGGGCATCATTACAGGTGCACTACCTACCTGGTACAATAACTGTGTGATGGGGCATCATTACAGGTGCACTACCCACCTGGCACAACACAATTACTGGTACAATAACTATGTGGTGGGGCATCATTACAGGTGCACTACCTACCTGGTACAATAACTGTGTGATGGGGCATCATTACAGGTGCATTACCCAGCTGGTACAATAACTATGTGATGGGGCATCATTACAGGTGTACTACTCACCTGACACAACATGATTGCTGGTACAATAACTATGTGGTCGGGCATCATTACAGGTGCACTACCTACCTGACACAGCACGATTACTGGTACAATAACTATGCGGTGGGGCATTGTTACAGGTACACTACCCACCTGACACAACATGATTACTGATACAATAACTATGTCATGGGTCATAGTTACAGATGCACTACCCACCTGGTACAATAACTATGTGATGGGGCATCATTACAGGTGCACTACCCACCTGTCACAACATGATTACTGGTACATTATGTATGTGATGGGGCATCATTACAGTTGCACTACCCACCTGGCACAATAACTGTGATGGGGCATCACTTCAGGTGCACTACCCACCTGACAACACAATTACTGGTACAATAACTATGTGATGGGGCATCATTACAGGGGCACTACCCACCTGACAACACGATTATTTGAACAATAACCTTGTGATGGGGCATCCTTACAGGTGCACTACCCACCTGACACAACATGATTACTGGTGCAATATCGATGTGATTGGGCATCATTACAGGTGCACTACCTACCTGACAGAGCACGATTACTGGTACAATAACTATGCGGTGGGGCATTGTTACAGGTGCACTACCCACCTGACACAACACGATTACTGGTACAATAACTATGCGGTGGGGCATTGTTTCAGGTACACTACCCACCTGGTACAATAACTATGTGATGGGGCATCGTTACAGGTGTACTACCCACCCGACACAACATGATTACTGGTACAATAACTATGTGATGGGGCATCATTACAGGTGCACTACCCACCTGACACAACATGATGACTGGTACAATAACTATGCGGTGGGGCATTGTTACAGGTGCACTACCCACCTGACACAACATGATTACTGGTACAATAACTATGTGGTGGGGCATTGTTACAGGTACACTACCCACCTGGTAGAATAACTATGTGATGGGGCATCATTACAGGTGCACTACCCACCTGACAACACGATTACTGGAACAATAACCTTGTGATGGGGCATCATAACAGGGGCACTACCCACCTGACACAACATGATTACTGGTACAATAATTATGCGGTGGGGCATTGTTACAGGTACACTACCCACCTGGTACAATAACTATGTGATAGGGCATCATTACAGGTGCACTACCCACCTGGTACAATAACTATGTGATGGGGCATCGTTACAGGTGTACTACCCATCTGACACAACATGATTACTGGTACAATAACTATGTGATGGGGCCTCATTACAGGTGCACTACCCACCTGACAACATGATTACTGGTACAATAACCATGTGATAGGGCATCATTACAGGTGCACTACCCACCTGGCACAACACAATTACTGGTACAATAACTATGTGGTGGGGCATCATTACAGGTGCAGTACCTACCTGGTACAATAACTGTGTGATGGGGCATCATTACAGGTGCATTACCCAGCTGGTATAATAACTATGTGATGGGGCATCATTACAGGTGTACTACTCACCTGACACAACATGATTACTGGTACAATAACTATGTGATGGGGCATCATTACAGGTGCACTACCCACCTGACACAACATGATGACTGGTACAATAATTATGCGGTGGGGCATTGTTACAGGTACACTACCCACCTGGTACAATAACTATGTGATAGGGCATCATTACAGGTGCACTACCCACCTGGTACAATAACTATGTGATGGGGCATCATTACAGGTGCACTACCCATCTGACACAACATGATTACTGGTACAATAACTATGTGATGGGGCATCATTACAGGTGCACTACCCACCTGACAACATGATTACTGGTACAATAACCATGTGATGGGGCATCATTACAGGTGCACTACCCACCTGGCACAACACAATTACTGGTACAATAACTATGTGGTGGGGCATCATTACAGGTGCACTACCTACCTGGTACAATAACTGTGTGATGGGGCATCATTACAGGTGCATTACCCAGCTAGTACAATAACTATGTGATGGGGCATCATTACAGGTGTACTACTCACCTGACACAACATGATTACTGGTACAATAACTATGTGATGGGGCATCATTACAGGTGTACTACTCACCTGACAACATGATTACTGGTACAATAACTATGTGGTCGGGCATCATTACAGGTGCACTACCCACCTGACAACATGATTACTGGTACAATAACCATGTGATGGGGCATCATTACAGGTGCACTACCCACCTGGCACAACACAATTACTGGTACAATAACTATGTGGTGGGGCATCATTACAGGTGCACTACCTACCTGGTACAATAACTGTGTGATGGGGCATCATTACAGGTGCATTACCCAGCTGGTACAATAACTATGTGATGGGGCATCATTACAGGTGTACTACTCACCTGACACAACATGATTACTGGTACAATAACTATGTGATGGGGCATCATTACAGGTGTACTACTCACCTGACACAACATGATTGCTGGTACAATAACTATGTGGTCGGGCATCATTACAGGTGCACTACCTACCTGACACAGCACGATTACTGGTACAATAACTATGCGGTGGGGCATTGTTACAGGTACACTACCCACTGGTACAATAACTATGTGATGGGGCATCATTACAGGTGCACTACCCACCTGACACAACATGATTACTGATACAATAACTATGTCATGGGTCATCGTTACAGATGCACTACCCACCTGGTACAATAACTATGTGATGGGGCATCATTACAGGTGCACTACCCACCTGTCACAACATGATTACTGGTACATTATGTATGTGATGGGGCATCATTACAGTTGCACTACCCACCTGGCACAATAACTGTGATGGGGCATCACTTCAGGTGCACTACCCACCTGACAACACAATTACTGGTACAATAACTATGTGATGGGGCATCATTACAGGGGCACTACCCACCTGGCACAACACAATTACTGGTACAATAACTATGTGGTGGGGCATCATTACAGGTGCACTACCTACCTGGTACAATAACTGTGTGATGGGGCATCATTACAGGTGCATTGCCCAGCTGGTACAATAACTATGTGATGGGGCATCATTACAGGTGTACTACTCACCTGACACAACATGATTACTGGTACAATAACTATGTGATGGGGCATCATTACAGGTGTACTACTCACCTGACACAACATGATTGCTGGTACAATAACTATGTGGTCGGGCATCATTACAGGTGCACTACCTACCTGACAGCACGATTACTGGTACAATAACTATGCGGTGGGGCATTGTTACAGGTACACTACCCACTGGTACAATAACTATGTGATGGGGCATCATTACTGGTGCACTACCCACCTGACACAACATGATTACTGATACAATAACTATGTCATGGTTCATCGTTACAGATGCACTACCCACCTGGTACAATAACTATGTGATGGGGCATCATTACAGGTGCACCACCCACCTGTCACAACATGATTACTGGTACATTATGTATGTGATGGGGCATCATTACAGTTGCACTACCCACCTGGCACAATAACTGTGATGGGGCATCACTTCAGGTGCACTACCCACCTGACAACACAATTACTGGTACAATAACTATGTGATGGGGCATCATTACAGGGGCACTACCCACCTGACAACACGATTACTTGAACAATAACCTTGTGATGGGGCATCATTACAGGTGCACTACCCACCTGACACAACATGATTACTGGTGCAATATCGATGTGATTGGGCATCATTACAGGTGCACTACCTACCTGACACAACATGATTACTGGTACAATAACTATGCGGTGGTGCATTGTTACAGGTATACTACCCACCTGGTACAATAACTATGTGATAGGGCATCATTACAGGTGCACTACCCACCTGGTACAATAGCTATGTGATGGGGCATCGTTACAGGTGTACTACTCACCTGACACAACATGATTACTGGTACAATAAGTATGTGATGGGGCATCATTACAGGTACAATACCCACCGACAGCAGGATTACTGGTACAATAACTACGCGGTGGGGAATTGTTACAGGTACAGTACCCACCTGACAACACAATAACTGGTACAATAACTATGTGATGGGGCATCATTACAGGTGCACTACCCACCTGACACAACATGATTACTGGTACAATAACTATGTGATGGGGCATCATTACAGGTAGACGGGGATCTCCCATGCATAATGTCCCTGCGCTGCTCGCCCCACTGGGAGTATCTAGGATCCTGGTTACTACATTTGTGGACCCAGACTCATGCTAATCTGCTGTGTGTGCAAAGGCCTGTAGACCTGCATTTGACATGAGTCTGATCCTGGACGGCTGCACCAAACATGTCCTTGGTAGTTGTAGAAAACTACTTTCCCTGTCACAGGTTCATGTGAGTAGCAGAGTTTTTATAGCACCTCTTGGCCCAATAACTCTACAAACAAGCATTTGCAATGCAACGGGCCACGCATTTCTCAGAGTTAGAGCTATAAGCAGTTGTAAACTTCCATCCTGACTTTTCTTGCCACATTAAATGGAAAAAAAGAGCGCGACTACGCTGCTACAGTTCACTCGTAGTGAAATCTATCGGCAAAAATGCAATTATCTACGTAACCGGCAAAAGTGCAATTAACTATGTAACAGCCAAGCAGATCACACTGCGGAAAAAATATAAAAAGTAGTCCACAAACCTGACGGGGAACAGCGAGCCTCGCATGTTTTCAGTACTTGGTCGCTGTGCTCGAGGAGGGCTAACCACTGGAAAAGGCATGACGTATGCGTGCCTTCCACTAATGAAAGCAAGCAGATTTTGAAAGGTAAGCCCACGAACCAATGAAAGACACTGACGTGACATGGACGGGGCTCCGAGCCCTTTTCTAACTATTAAAGTGTCTTGCAAGCGATACGCATGCGCAAGCGCAAGCTTGACCCTAAAAAAGATTGATATGCCCCAAAGAGGTGTCTCCGTTCAGCAACCGCCAATTTGATCTGCATTGAAAAATTCTGAAAGTCAAGACAGGGTGGGCGAGGTTTTATGATCAGAGTGGCTCAGTTATGGAATAACTCATCACCCACCCTAAGATCTGACTCTGACCTATTCCACTTTAAGGAAAGCCTCGAAGATCTGCCCCTTCTCGCTTCATCTGTCTTCCCTGAGCTCCGCCCTCGCATCTGCAGCTGCTCTGTTCTGTACTGAGGCTTAGAGCCATGATGCCTGAATGGTGACAGTGCGCTCTATAAGTGTTTATGTAAGTAAGTATAAACATACTGTGTTTTGTAGTGGTTTTAGAGGGGCCAGGCCTTTTTTATCAGCATTGTGAGTGTGAGCCTACTGGCCCACCAGTATAAATGTCTAATGTTAAACTACCCAGAATCCTAGAACGGATGAAGGATGCTTGCTACATGGAGGTGAGGTTGCTGTCCCAGACAGTGGCAGTATATTGGTGACACTCAGGCTCGAGGTAGGGAGCCCAGAGTAGTGAAGCAGGGAACAGGAGACAGGCTTCCCCATAGAAAGTTGATGAGGTCCCTTCCAGACAGAGGCCTGTAGATTAGCACAACAAACATATTCTCAACTGGGAGCCAGCCACTAAACTCATCTATATTCATTTAACATTATGGATTTTGTGCCTAATTAGATTAATCATATGAGGATGCACATAATTGCCTAGTGGCCTCAAGATTCTGTCCCCTGTGTGGCGTGGTTGGTTTTAGTGGCGTGAGACTTGTAAGTATGGTCAGGTATGATGGGGAGGTATGTGTGTTTGTACGATGCATTTTGTTTAGCTAATAGGTCTGTGGCCTGCTTACATTATATTTGTGTATTGACTACTAACATCTGCAGTAAATTAATGTATAAATATAAGAAAATTGAAAAAAAGTGATTTTGTATTAATTTGATTATTTATGATAATTTTGGTAAAAATAAAAATAATATTGCTTGTCTAATTTTCCCTTAGTATTTCCTGATTGCTCCAACGAGTGTGTGTGTAGATATATATATATATATATATATATATATTCTTATCAGGTATTGGGAGTTTTCTTATTATTCCATAGGCACTTTTCTACAGTTTTTCTGTGTTTCCCCTGGTGACTGCCTATGTTCCAATAGCCTTTCAGGGGCCCTCTCTGTTTTCTTTTGTTAAAATACCACTAGATTCAACATTATGCGAAGGCTTCCACCACCAGATATTAGACACCTAGTACAACCTGCATCTAAAACTGTGAGCCCAGGAGGAAGGTACATCTAAGATGGAGGAAAAACTAATGAAAACCTAGTTTACCGACAAGAACCTCGACCAAGTCGAACCCCACCTTTTACGTACCTCACTCGGATTCGCCCTGGATACGGACTTCACCGTCAAGGGGAAACTCTCCCAAGAACATCAGGGCAGCATGATAACAGCTTCCTCTACTAAACAAGCATTTTCAATACAACAGGTCTCGCATTTGTTCGAGTTAGAGCTACTAGCGTTGTAAAGCAACAAAACAAACGCAGCGCGATTGCGCTATGTAAAATGCAGCGTGATCGCGCTGTGTGTAAAATAAACAGATAAAGTAGTCCGAACTCCAGGCTGAAAACATCGAGCCGCGTATGTTTTTGGTACTTTACCGGTGCTGCGTAGGCGGGCTAAACTCCGGAAAAGGCATGACGTATGCAAGTCTTTCACAAATGAAAGCAAGTGGATTTTAAAAGGCAAGCCCACTAACCAATGTAAGTGACTGACGTGGCATGGGCGTGGTTTCAAGCCCAAAGAGAGATTACAGAATGGACGGAGCACTTTGTGCTCGCCCATAAAAACTGAGAAAGCCTTCCCCCCCAGAAAGCTGCCCACCTCTGGTGACTCTCACCACCCACAGCAAAGACTGGAGAAGATGTAGTACAAAAAGCAACAGCCTTTTTCCATCTAAGCACCCATGATCTGGACGAACAACCCCGTCTCCATCGGGACTGGCCCAACCCAGTCCCAGGTTAGAAAAGAGCTGACAACTCACCTCTTCAAAGAACAATCCATTGTGATGCAGTAACAGCCCACTTCTGCTCTTAGATCCTAGGTGCACCTCCACATCACTTGCACTGTTGCTGTCGATCCTGTACAGTGCCGTCACTCGGCTAGGTTTGCACTATACAAATACCATATCCATACATGAAGCGGGTAGTGTGCATCTTGGCACAGTACTGTCATCAGTTCAAGTTTAGATGCAGGACCCAGCCCTAACAGCCAGGCCAAGAGCCTTTGGGGGGGTCAGCCCTGGGACCCCCCCACACAATGAACCTCATTCCACAAACATGCCCTGGTATCCAGCCAGGTCACAAACAGCTCTGCCATTGCACCTTTTTCTCATCATCAGCAACCGGCAGACCCCCAAGGAAACAGATGGGAACCCTAGGGATGCGCCTACGAAGGTCGACCTGGGATTGAGGCCACTCAACACTCCAAAGAAATGCCACTCTCAGTTCCAAAGTCCACTCTCTTCCTGAGACCATACCATCTCACAATCCCAACAAAAAAATCAGAAGGGAAAGGAGGCTTTAAGGTTCAAGCCAACACTCTCTGGAGCAGTCAACCTGCTACCTGGTGGAAGAGTCAATACCACAATCAAAGAATGCCACTCACCCCCTCTGCGGAGGATCAGTTCAGTGCCCAGAGCTCCTCCAGGTGGCCACTTGGTTCTGCCATCTTGAATCCAAAGTGGGGAGAGGGACCTGGGAGCATCTGAGTGGCCAGGTCAGGCAGGTGACGTTACAGCCCCCTCCTGATAGGTGGTCACCTGGCTAGGTGACCAATCCCACTTTTAGGGCTATTTAGGCTCTCCCACTTGGGTGGGTCCTCAGGGTTGACGTGCAAGACTACAGCTGGACTCCTCTGCAACGTTTACTTTGACTTCTGGCCACTGAAAGCGCAGCTGGACTTCACAGGAACCTACAGTCTGCAGCTACAGTAACGACTTCGCTCTGCAACATTGTTTCTCCGGCTCCTTACAGCAACTGCAACATTTCCCCAGCTTTGCATCCTCTAGTACTTACATTTTGGGGTTCCTAGTTCCTCCAACTCCCCTCTACCAATCCCACTTCCTTGTGTGAGGGCCCGACTTTTGCATTCCACTTTCTTAGTATATGGTTTGGTCCCCCCCCAGGCCTTAAGTATTGTCTATTGCTTTTTACTGTTTTCTATTGCTTTTTATGCCAATTTCTGATTGCTACTGTACATATATTAGTATGTTTACTTACCTCCTATTGGAGTATTGGCTATATAGTATTTTGGTATTTGTGTCACTGAAAATAAATTACCTTTATTTTTGTAACACTGTGTGGTTCTTTCATGTGTGTAAGTGCTGTGTGACTATAAGTTGTGTTGCATACGCTTTGCATGCCTCCTAGATAAGCCTTGGCTGCTCATCCACAATTACCCCTAGAGAGCCCCGGCTTCCTAGACACTGCCTACACCTCAATAATAGGGGATACCTGGACCTGGTATAGGGTGATAACACCATAGGTGCTCACCACACACCAGGCCAGCTTCCTACACACACACAATCGCGGCCTACATGCGAAACGATACAAGTCATACGTTTAAATTTGCGTTTGTGAATGAGCCTTAAGTGTGAAGATTATTTATCGACTGGCTGATTATACAACGTATATAGCCCATGGTTAGGTGTCATAACACCGAAAACAAAGAAAAGCGCTTAAAACAAAAGTTGCCCTGTTACCCCTTTAAACCCAGCAGGTTTCATTTTATGAAGAGCTGAAGAAAACTAGTGTTGTGTGCTGTGCAAAATGAATACTTTCCGATCACCATCTCATCACACCCCCCCCCTTACCGCGCTAATCTTTGGGGTAAAACGGCTTTCTTTATGTTAACATCCTTTGTATAGCGCTCTCTGCCAGTGGCACGGCTTCGCGGCGCTGCCGGCAGTGCTGGCTCTTTCCACCTTTGTCTGGGGTTCCCAGAGCCTGGTGAGGATGTGTTATGAGCACAGTGCTCTGGGCCTAGTCTCGGTTATGCCACATTCTCTCAGCTGCTGGGTGTGATTTGGGGTTTAATTAAAGGTTCATTGAACCCTGCATCCTTCAGCCTGACAGAGTTGTAGGATGATTAAAACTCACCCCGTGTCTCGAAAGAGATAAAACTCAAGAGGGGGGGCTGCTTGCAGAGTCCTCCAACGTATTCTCCTTACCCTGGGGTTGGGGGGGTGGAGGGTGGATTCCACTGGTGGACTCTCCCCCGATGTAGCGCTTCTCCTACAAGACCCCAAACCCTACATCAGATTTATCACCCGTAGCGCTCCGCAGCAGGAGCAGAGTTACCTATCTGTACTTCATGGTATAAAACCACATCTTCGGCCTGCCCGTGCGAGTTAAGCGCTTCAGCGCCCAGGCAGGGGCAGTAAGCGCTATATACATGCTATAAGAGAAGCTGGCAGGCTGAGTAAGGTGGCTGGGTGAATAAAGGACTGAAACACTCCCAGGCACACCTCCAATCAATCCTGCTGAATAATGTACGTCCTAATCAATACATGTATCGATATCTAAAATGACCTGAGCTGCGGCTCTGGCTGGAGGTGGGCCCTGGGCACGGGTCTGCATGGGTGGGGGGAGGACCTCTGGAACAGCCTGGTCAATGGCGGGGGGGGGTGTCACCTCTGCAGGGCTCGTGGTCTGCTACATCAACACTCTGACGTCAGAGTCATTGATTATCGCATGGATGGCGCTCGGACCCAGGAGGCCCTGGGCCAGGCTCCGGGTGCAGCACAGCAATGCCGCACAAACACGTGTGAGACTAGGCAGACGTGTCCGCAGATTTATGCGGAAAAGGAGCTTAGGACCAGATGTAGTAACCGTTTTGCATGGCGCAAACTGCAAAATTCGCGGTTTGCGCCATGCAAAACGGGCATCGTGATGCACAGTCCCATTTTGCGAGTCGGTACCGACCCGCAAAATGGGAATGCGACTTGCAAATAGGAAGGGGGTTCCCTTCCTATTTGCGATTCGCACCGTGATGCAGAATTGCTTTGTGACCAAAGCAATTCGCAGTTAGCACCCATGTCAAGTGGGTGCTAACTCATTCGCAAAAGGAAAGGGGTCCCCATGGGACCCCTTCCCCTTTGTGAATGTCGCCAAAAATATTTTTGCAGAGAAAAAGAAACCAAATGGTTTCATTTTTTCTTTTGTATTGCAACTCGTTTTCCGTTAAGGAAAACGGGCTGCAATCCAAAAAAAAAAAACTGCTTTATTAAAAAAGCAGTCACAGACATGGAGGTCTGCTGTCTCCAGCAGGCCACCATCCCTGTGAGTGCAGGGACTCGCAAGGGGGTCGCAAATTGCGACCCACCTCATAAATATTAATGAGGTGGGTCTTTGAGACCCCCTTGCGATTCGCAGATGGTGTCATGGACACCATTCTGCATATGATTTTGCGACTCGCAATTTCCGAGTCGCAAAATCATCTCTACCTACATCTGCCCCTAAGTCTCCAGATTTAACGGTGGAAACTCCTAGTGATATTGAACAGCCTGGAGCCAAAAATAATCGGAGCATTAGGCAGCACCACTTCTGTATTTTAAAGCTTCCTCGGTGCTTAGAGGTCACCCCATTGCTTCCGGGGCACAACATCGGGTCATTACATCACAAGGAAGTTTTTAACACAATTACATCGAACTCATTACTTCGCAGTGTTAATATCATTATTATATTTTTATGCTCCTAACGTTACACCTACTTCTGTACACGTATATAAAAAATACATAAGGAAAAGTCGAAGGCCATAATAAGAAATTAAAAAGAAGGAAGAGGTTATACTGAGAAAATCAAAAAGTAATGTAATTAAAAAATAATTTCATGCAAATGCATTTTAAAAAATAGTTAAAATGGGTGGCGAAAATAAGGAAACAATTTAAAAGACATATATAGGGATAAGGGAAAAGAACATGTACAGGCAAAAATGGAATATATATATATGTATATGTTTTTAAAGGTTTTATGCCGGAAAAATTGAAATAAAAAAGCAGTGCGGGTGGGTTCCACCCATAAATGATACAGTCACCAAATGCTATAACCTCACAACATTTCTAGGCATGAAGAAAACCACTTAACATTAACATGTAATTAAATACACACACTCAAGCCAGTAAACAAAGCATTCATTGCTGTCTCTTTGAAAGCAGTAAGGGTGATTTGTGACCCGTAATCTCATCTGTAAAGTCACTTACAACGGAAATTACGTCTGTTTCATAAAGAGTGACCCCACAGCATTGCATCTGGTTTGCAAGTCATGGTTTGCAAGGCAGCTGTCATTAGTTATAGACTGCAGTCCGAACCATAACTTGAAATGTCCGTTTCTATATGCTTTCCTTGTGCCAGGAAATTCATCTAGAGAAAAAGACTCTGCAGGGAATTCAGAACATTTGAAACATCTGCAGAAAATCTGCAAAATGTTCAGTGCTGCAGGGCAATCCAAAGTATGGATACGCATGAAATAAGCATTTCCCCCCAACAAAATCTGAGATGCAGATTTGGAGAGTCCCTAGTCATGCATGCCTGTACCGGTGTGAGAGAACACTCGGAAACATGTAATCTAAAGGCAGCGGAGTAGACATTAAGGCCCCTGATTTCTAGATCATCGCTGATCTAGAAATCAGGGCCAGACCTACTGAGCTACTAAACCAGGGGCGTAACAGAGGCCCATTCAGCCCCGGCGGTCGGGGGGGATGGGTTGGGGCAGGGGGGGTCAAGCTTATCCATACTGGAAGGGGCCCCTTCAGTTCCTACTGATGTGAGTGTGGGGATGGGGGGCCTTCAGCATATCTTGCGGGGAGGCTCATTTTCTTACGCCAATGTACTAAACATGGCTGTCGGTCACGCAAGGGTAGATGCAAGTGGGGCTGGACACACCCAGATGTCCCAGAGCTCAGGACTCCACCCTACACAACCTGCCATGGTGTCCCAACTTCTTCAGAAGGGTGAGGTCACGTGGTTGAGGTGGGTGACGATGGAGACGAAGTGTTGGCAGGTGCAGAAGATTACTTGGCCAGTGACCCCCCCATATGTTTATGTGAAGCCCTTGCCATGATTTGAGGGTGAACACGAGTCCAAGGCAGATGGCTTCCTCCAGCTGAGGGTGAGTTGAGAGGAACATCTAATCCAAGGTGTACAAGGAAGACTGACTGTCCCTCAGTCTATCGACCACAAAATAAACACCAAAGCGCTAGACTCTAAACGCTGTAGGACTCAAGTCAGACAAGGTGGCTGCCACAGAAATAAAAAACATTTTTGTAACTAATTACCAAACTCTAGCCACTCGTGAGAAGCTTGTTAACCCTTTATCTGCTGGGATGTTTGTACAGTTCTGTCCTGATTTTTTTTTTTTTTTTTAATCTGTCATTAGGTTGTTGAAAAACATGTAGTTTTCTGCTCTGTTCGGGCACTCTTAGAAACTCCCTTTAAGCACATTCAGGGCTATGTGCTGGTGCAAAACCTGCATGAATATCTCTTTGTAGCCTGAAGATGTAAAGAACAAGCATTGGCAAAGCCAACAGGTCTGGTTTCATCAGCCAGCCTTTTAGCTTTGGAATGGTTGTTTTGCTATGGTTTTTGTAAAGTGTTATTTTTGGGGGACCTGCTGGGCTTTGACTCAACAATATAAAAAAAAGGCTGTAAGTAAAATATGTTTAGTCTCAAAAAGCATGCATTGATATTGACGTCCTGGCAGTGAAGGGAATAGCGTTGTGTCTGGATTTGCTCCTGGTCAGTGGACAGAACCCTGTCACTCACAAAGAAGTTAGCCAGTGACTGAAAGGGTCTGTCCCTCGCTGTATGCTTTAATGAGTGGAAGAAAGCTCTGAATGACAACAACAGAACAACCAATAGATGAAAAGCGTTGGCTACAAGCCCCTAGAGGTAAGTATATAATACATATGACTTTAGAAAAATCAAAATATTTTGTCTAACAAAAGAACTAAAAATTAGGAAATATTTTCATTTTTTTTAAAACAATTGTCGTCTAAATATTATGTTGCATTTCCCAAGTGGACAAACATAAATCCTGGAACGCTAACCAAATGTTGCCCTGAATGTCCAGAGTCCTGTAATACCAGATATATGTGAGTTTTCCTACTGCACATATTCAGCAGTCACTCATGTGACATTGGCTCAAGTCGTGAAAGGGCAGTAGAATCACTATTTATAGTACAATGTTCATTTGATGACAGATATCAAACTCAGGACTATATGGACAGTATAACAATGATAAAACTTGGAATTTACTGGTGGAAGCCAGCCTCCTTTTCCCTGATTGGCTGAACAGAAGAGCACTGTGAACATGAACTATGTCAGATTTTTAGCATTTTCTTTCCCCAAAACATGGTAAAAGCCTCCAGTCTCCTCAGCACGGGAACACATCCCTGCCAAGGCATGACCCCTAAATTTGTTTCTCTGGATCTCTTAAGTGTTATACATTAAATCTAAGTGATCATTTGTTGGGTTTTCTATGGGTTTATGGTACATATACCATGACCTTTGTCAGATTTTTTGTGTTGTTTTTTTTTTTTGGCAAAACAATAACTCTCTTCAGTCTGCCTGGCACAGGAACATATCCTTGCCAATACCCTCAGCTTTGTTCCTGTGGGTCTTTGGGCGTGACTTACAAAACAGATATCGATTTTCTATGGGTCCTGGATGTCCAAAGTCAATAAACTGGGAGGAGTACAATTTGAAAATTTGGAAAGCAGCTGTGAGCAAAATGCCCATTTAGGGAGCCTACCTACTGCTCCAGCAGAAATCACCCCTGGGAAACACACACAACCATACGTAGTTATTCCCTACATATGGTAAAGTTTCTTTCGCTAGGTGCCAGAGTCACCTTGAATGGCTGGGACAACACACTGAACAAGGTATTTGTCAGATTTTCAACAGTTCTTATTAAAAGGCATTAGTTTCCTTCAATCCGCCTAACATAGGATCAAGTCCCTGGCAAGGCTTGACCCAAGTCTCTTCCCCCAGGTCCTCCATGGTTGCGGGTGTCAGACATGAGTGGTTTTCCATGAGTTTAGGACGCGACCTACACACTAGGCACCGGGGGAGTGTCTTTGATGGGGAGATTCAATGAGGGATGGGTGCAATGTTTGGATGAAGGGTTGGAAGCGCCCTGGGAAACCTACCAGGTTCAACATTTCTAAAACTAGAGCGACAGGGGGATTCACAGTTATCTGCCTTACATGAATCTCAACATGTTTATTACCCAGAATCCCCTGTAAATGTCAACGTATGGGTAAAGAAACAATCAAAATTCTTCCATTTACTGCTACAGAAAACTCCAAAGCTTCAGGCAAATATTTACCACCCAATGTTCCCCCACCTCTCCAGGTAAAAACTGCATCCTACATTTGTGGGTGGACAAAAATGCACACAGCAAGAACAGGCCAAAATTATGATCCCTGGAACAACAATCATATTGAATTGGCTTCACCTGGTCACGTATTTTGCCTGTTCCCATGAGTTATGACATACCAACTCACATGTGAGATACAGGTTTTTTTTTTGGTTGAAGTTTACGAACAATGGTTGGTGGGAGTTTTGATGTTCCTCACAATTTTTCAAACTTTACGTCACTGAAAGGAGACGATATCCCATTTTCTTAACCAATGCTTGAACTATGCAGGGAATTATTGGTATGAAAAGGTGGTGGCAGTGACTCAAGTCACAGCAGCTGGGACTCTTGCAGGTACTTGGTGTTCAGCAATGTCTGGGGCTGGTAGGTTTCTCGAGGTGCGGACAAGCCTAGGCCCAGATTTGTGTTTTGGTGTCCCAGTGAGAGGCCAGGAGCTGCTTCCATTGTTTCAGAGCCTAAGAAGAAATCCAGTGTCTGTGCTCCTTGTTAGGGCACAGACGTGTGTGTAGGCGCTCCATCAAGGAGACCGTGCAGGTCTTCCAAAACCGGCGCACAACAGTATTATTACGTTACATTTTATTTAGAAATGCACCCATGGAATTTCATAGCTGCACCATGGGCATGTCACAGTCTCCCTCCAGTTAGCAGTGCTTGTTTTTTACATGCTTTAGTAATATTTTGATAAGCTTACACTTTACTTGAAAGAGCACTTCCTATGATGTGAATGAGGCTAAAGGTCACGTGGCACCACTTCCTGTGATGTCATCTTGGCCAACAGTCATATATAACATCACTTCCTGTGATGTACCATGGGCAGTAGTCATATCACACCACTTCCTGTGATGTCACCGTGGTCAAATGGTATGTAATGTTACTTCCGTTATCTCCCACATTGTGTTGAATCGACGCCTGTGGGTAAGATGGCATTTTAAAGTGCCAAGGCCGGATATACCTCTGTTAGACTTGAAACCTGTTATGTTATGTCGATTTGTAGAGCGCGCTAATCACCCGAGAGGGTATCCAGGCGACTGAGCAGGAGTAAGGCGAGAGGTTCCCGTAAGGTTATTCGAACAGCCAGGTCTGCAGTTTCTTGTGGAATTCAAGAAGTAAGTCCTTTGCAGCTGGGTCTCAGAACCTTATTTGGAAGTGAACTGACCCTGCCAATCAAGCCTTACCTCGCTGCCCAGGGCGCTCATGTCGTCAGCCCCCGTCGCGAACAGGGTTCATGGACAAGAAGCCCTTGTACGGACAAACACAGCACCCAACAGCAGCAGAGAGGTGGAGAGGGCAGGAGCACTTCATTACACAGTGACTCGCTCTGCCTGGCCCAGACCCACAGCTGATCCAATGATGAGGTTATTATTGATCGGTGACTGGCCTGAAGCCTCGCTAATCAATGGCTGCCACAGAGAACAGAATTAAAAGCGTTTCACTGGAGTTGACTGCTTGTCTGGGCATCCTGCAACTGCACTAAACAGGGATCTGAAACAAGGCAAACCAAAAGCATTACACCGACAGAGATCCAGAAAATTACCAAAAGTGGGGGCAGGATACGGGGGCCAGATGGATCCGGGGGCCAGAGGGATCCGGAACCAGAGTGCCAGATTCTACAAAGCCTCAGGTTATTGATCATTTTCTGATCGCTTCTATGAGGTTTTTGTGAAACATAATAAACCTGGGTGGAGGCCAGCCTCCAGGGGCCACCAGGAGACACAGCCTGGCATCCCCAGAAACCATTGTGCCAGAAACAGAAACTTCCTCGGCTGAAACCTCACAATCTTACGTCAAGTTACACAAGTACTTGGGGGCAGGAACTTTCAACTATGTGCTCTGAAAGATCCCACTGTGTACACAGAAACAGACATACTTCTAACCTGACCATGAACAAGAGGGAGTTGCTTAGGTCGTGATGTAGACAAGGCAAACCAGGTTAAGGTGCTTTTTGATGAAGCCCAAAAAAAATAATACTTAAAATGCTTAATTTTACAGAAACAATGAGGGTATGTAAATTGCTACAGCTTCTCAGTCCTGGTGCAGAACAGACAGTGTCTGGTCACTCTAGGTACGACACGAGAACATGAGTAATACAATACTAACCACAGGCAATGCTGGGATAAGCATTCCAATCCATCGTTTTTCACCCACCATGACACCTGAATTTGGGCCCACCCATTTGCAAATCAGTCTTCACCCTGTCCCAATAGGATCTGTCCAGCCGGTACTCCCGGGCCAGGCCCTCCCTGAAATAGAACACTCATGGCGGGGCATCACCCGAATGACGAGCCCCTATGAAAACCTGGCTTGACGCTATAGGGTGGACTATTCCAGTTTGGGGGGGACTGATATACACATGGTTGCGTCAACTCTGAGATGGCATGGTGGGCAATAGAACGATGGGTTGAAAGCTATCTGAGCGAATGTGATTAGACTTATTTTAAGCATCCTCCCATCACCTTTGTGTGTTTGAAACATTGTCTAAGACTTGTTTGGTTATAGATCCCAAGAGACACCTCTAAAAGGGACACTTCACCGAGGTTTTTACCATCCGGGCAGGTGATGGAGAGCCACAACACAGACATATATCAGCAACCCTGAGTAGGGGTAAGAATTGTTACATACAAATAGCAGTCACCCCTGAGCCGGAGCTAGGACTGACACAGACACAGTGCTGCCAGCCTGAGCCGGTGTTAGGACTGTCACAGACACACTGCTGCCAGCCTGAGCCGGTGTTAGGACTGCTGCCAGCCTGAGCCGGTGTTAGGAAAGTCACAGACACACTGCTGCCAGTCTGAGCCGGTGTTAGGAAAGTCACAGACACACTGCTGCCAGTCTAAGCCGGTGTTAGGAAAGTCACAGACACACTGCTGCCAGCCTGAGCCGGTGTTAGGACTGTCCCCGACACACTGCTGCCAGTCTGAGCCGGTGTTAGGACTGCTGCCAGCCTGAGCCGGTGTTAGGACTGTCCCAGACACACTGCTGCCAGCCTGAGCCGATGTTAGGAAAGTCACAGACACCCTGCTGCCAGCCTGAGCCGGTGTTAGGACTGCTGCCAGCCTGAGCCGGTGTTAGGAAAGTCACAGACACACTGCTGCCAGTCTGAGCCGGTGTTAGGAAAGTCACAGACACACTGCTGCCAGTCTGAGCCGATGTTAGGAAAGTCACAGACACACTGCTGCCAGCCTGAGCCGGTGTTAGGACTGTCAGAAACACACTGCTGCCAGCCTGAGCCGGTGTTAGGACTGTCAGAAACACACTGCTGCCAGCCTGAGCCAGTGTTAGGACTGCTGCCAGCCTGAGCCGGTGTTAGGACTGCTGCCAGCCTGAGCCGGTGTTAGGACTGCTGCCAGCCTGAGCCGGTGTTAGGACTGCTGCCAGCCTGAGCCGGTGTTAGGACTGCTGCCAGCCTGAGCCGGTGTTAGGAAAGTCACAGACACACTGCTGCCAGTCTGAGCCGATGTTAGGAAAGTCACAGACACACTGCTGCCAGCCTGAGCCGGTGTTAGGACTGCTGCCAGCCTGAGCCGATGTTAGGAAAGTCACAGACACACTGCTGCCAGTCTGAGCCGGTGTTAGGAAAGTCACAGGCACACTGTTGTAGGAAGCTGGGTTCTGGTTGAAGTACCCCCCCACACACTTTTTTGCCTGGTGTCAGCGTGTTTTGGACTGTAGTACACTGTGACCCTGTGTGTGTTTTCTCTCCTCTAAATTTGGTTGCTGGTGAACTTTTACAACCAACAATTGGCATACCGGTGCACGCTTGTAACTCCCTGGTATGTTGTAGTTGGGTACCCTGGGAATTGGTACACCAGGAGACTCCCATGGGTTGCAGCATGTATTATGCTACCCAGGTGAGCCCATGTAAAATGTCTGCATACCTACCATTGCAGCCTGCGTGAAATGGTGCATGCACCTTTCACTACCAATAGAAGGCTTGCCTTTTATCGCGGTCACTGCACTTAGGCACTTTAAGTCACCTCTCTGGTAGGCCCTTCAGCCCAAGGGCATGGTGCATGTACCTAAGTGTGAGGGTACCCCCTACAGACCCCAAACTACATATTCTGGGCTTTGTAAGTGCAGGGAAGCAATCTTAAGGTACATAGTGGACAGTGGTCAACACAAGTGGTCCAAATACATAATGGCTTCCCCGAACCTAGGCATGTTTGGTATCAAACATGTTGGAATCATGCAAATACACAGATTCCAGTGTTAGTTGCATGTTCTCCTGAACTCTGGGGGTTCCTTAGAGGATATCCCATGTCTGCCTGTGCAGCCTTACGGGGTCAGGCTGCCAGCACACGCTGCTGCCGGCCCCAGACACTGTTCTGCCCTCCTGCTGATGAGCTTATCTCAAACAAAGGAAGGTAGAACAAAGGAGTTCATGCAAGGGAGAGGTGTGACCACCTCTCCCTTTGAAATGGGTGTCTCTGGGCTGGGAAGGGGGTGCCTCTGAGCGCTACCAGACTGCTTTGAAGGGCACATTTGGTGCCCTCCTTGCATGGTCCAGTTTGCACCAGTTCAAAAAGCCCCGGTTCCCACTCTGGCACAAACCACATGAAGAATAGGGGAGTGATTCCCCTTCTTCCCCCCCCTCATCTAGCTCCTGTCCAAGGGAGGTGCACAGAGGTCTGCCATGTGGCCACTTGATTCTGCCATCATGAAGATAGGATGTGCAGAGGCCTCTGGGAGCATCTGACTGGTTAGGCCAGGTAGGTGATTTCCCTGACCCCCTCTGATAGGTGTGTCACTTCAGAGAGTGACCAGTCCCTTTTTAGGGTTACTTAAGGGCTCCCCTGAGGGTGGGCCCTCAGATTCGTCGAGCAAGGCTCTACAAGGAACTCTCTGCAAGACATCTTCTACTCCTCGCCTTTGGAACCACTGCTGGACTTAAACAAGACTGTATCCAGTTGGGAGGGCTCCCAGTGCAACATTGTTTCTCCTGCTCCTGCAAGACTTCTGCAACCTCCGTGGTATGCATCCTCCAGGATCATAAGGACTCTGCCTGCATCCAAGAAGCAAGAAGGAATCGCCCTTGCTATAAAGGAGTCACTCCCCTGCATCCGCAGGCACCTCAAGACAACAACAACCGGCTAGTGGATCCTGCTGTCCCAGGGACAACGTAAAGGCTCTGCTTACCATCTTGGAAGACTGTGGACCCTTGCTGCAGCCACTGGAACGGAACCCCTGTGCATCACGACTGCTGCTCTTGCCAAGGCTTGTTGACTGTTCCACCAAAAGATCTTCAGGCTCCAAGAAGCCCCAGCCTCGAGCACTCTGCAATTCAAAGATCAGTATCTCCGCTGAAGCTCCTGCAATGTGGGACTCCTGTTTTGTTGTGCTGCGGAGGCCTCCCTGACACGCCTTGTGCCTGCTGCCAATTGGTGACTCGCGGGGGCACCTTCAGACCCATGCTGGCTTTCTTCACTGTTGAAGGCCTGCCCTGACTTTTCCAAGGGCTGAGTCACTAGGGCTTTGCTGGTCCTCCAAAATCTGCAAACTTCCTTGTAACAGCTTTCTGCATTTGCCAAGGCTTGTTGGTGGTGGTCCTGGCCACAGCCCCTCCTGCAATCGGGCGACCGACGTGGAGCAGCTCATGGGTGACTCCAAAGATCTGCATCCTCCCTGGACTCTGCAACTGGACTTCTCCTTTCACCATCCTGCAGGAACTTCACCTCCAAGAGGGCGGGCATTGCCTACCTGTGCCACATGTCCATCCCCTAGTGGTCTGGACACTGTCCCCTTCATTTTCAGGTTCTTCACGTCTGGAACCCGCATTCTAATTGCACGACCTGGTCCACGGATCACGACAGCAGCTGGACAACCGAGGCCTCCACTGACTCCAACGAGGGCTTCCGACGCCACATCACCCCTACGTACCTCGGCTCCCTGGTGTAGGTACTCCAGTCTTCTGGGTATCACAGGTGTGGACACTCTCCAACCTTCTTTGTGCCAACTGGTTTACTCGGGGTCCACTGGTTGGGAAGGGTCCTGAATCCATAAATATCTAACAGCGACAGCCCTGTGTTAGCCTACGGGACACTCGACTCGATCACAGCTCTGCTCCCTGACGCCTGCGGGATTTCTAGTACTTATCTTTGGTGGCTTCTTAGCTCTTGGGATTCTAACACACTTACTTTGGCTGTGCACCTCCATTCTTATACCACTTTCTTAGTATATGGATTGGCCCCACCCACAGGGCACCATGTATTTATATGCCTTTGCCAACTGTTACTAAGCGAATATGTTTGTGTTTTGATATCGGCTGGTAGAGATATACGAATGTTAGTAAAGCTATAGTGTTGTAATAAAGAAACCTTTATTTCTGCAACACCTGGTGTGGTCATCTCTCATAAATGATCACTGACTGACTAGAGTGGTATGGCAAGTGCTTTACACTCCTTCTACATCCGCTTTAGCTGCTCACCACAGCCACCTCTAGAGAGCTTCTGCTATCTGGACACCTAAACACAATCACTAAGGGTTGCCTGGACTCAGTGCAGGTGGCCACACCGTAAGTGTACACCATAAACTGAGCCAGCCTCCTACAGGGGCCCCACCATAGGTGCGCACCATAAACTGAGCCAGCCTCCTACAATTGCTGTCACTCTGAAGGTGGTCTTGGGACTGTCACAGACACACTGCTGTCACTCTGAGCCGGTGTTAGGACTGTCACAGTCACATTACTGTCACTCTGAGCCGGTATTACGACTGTCACAGACACATTGCTGTCAATGTGAGCTGGTGCTAGGACTGTCACATGCAAAAAGAACAAGTGATGGATGGAATGCTGAATAATGTCAAACAGTTACCCCCATTACAGAGGTCTGGGCCTAAATCCATTGTTTTTTGCTCACCATGCCAATCCAGTTTGGACCCAGCCATTTGCAAATCAGTCTTGTACCTACTCCCCATGGGAATAATCCAGCCCGAACTGCCAAGCCAGGTCCTCCCAGGACTGGAAAGTAGCATCTAGCGAGCGGTTTCAGGACTGTCACAGACACATTTCTGTCAGCCTGAGCCGGTGTTAGGACTGTCAAAGACACACTGCTGCCAGCCTGAGCCGGTGTTAGGACTGTCACAGACACTCTGCTGCCAGCCTGAGCCGGTGTTGGGACTGTCACAGACACACTGCTGCCAGCCTGAACATGTGTTAAGAATGTCACAGACACACTGCTGCCAGCCTGAACATGTGTTAGGACTGTCACAGACACACTGCTGTCACCCTGAGCCGGAGCTAGGACTGTCACAGGCACACTGCTGCCAGCCTGAGCCGGTGTTAGGACTGTCAAAGACACACTGCTGCCAGCCTGAGCCGGTGTTAGGACTGTCACAGACACACTGCTGCCAGCCTGAGCCGGTGTTGGGACTGTCACAGACACACTGCTGCCAGCCTGAGCTGATGTTAGGACTGTCACAGACACACTGCTGCCAGCCTGAGCCGGTGTTGGGACTGTCACAGACACACTGCTGCCAGCCTGAGCTGATGTTAGGACTGTCACAGACACACTGCTGCCAGCCTGAGCCGGTGTTGGGACTGTCACAGACACACTGCTGCCAGCCTGAGCCGATGTTAGGACTGTCACAGACACACTGCTGCCAGCCTGAGCCGGTGTTGGGACTGTCACAGACACACTGCTGTCACTGAGCCGGTGTTACGACTGTCACAGACACACTGCTGCCAGCATGAACATGTGTTAAGAATGTCACAGACACACTGCTGCCAGCCTGAACATGTTAGGAATGTCACAGACACACTGCTGCCAGCCTGAACATGTGTTAAGACTGTCACAGACACACTGCTGCCAGCATGAACATGTGTTAAGACTGTCACAGACACACTGCTGCCGGCCTGAACATGTGTTAGGAATGTCACAGACACACTGCTGCCGGCCTGAACATGTGTTAAGACTGTCACAGACACACTGCTGCCGGCCTGAACATGTGTTAGGAATGTCACAGACACACTGCTGCCAGCCTGAACATGTGTTAGGAATGTCACAGACACACTGCTGCCAGCCTGAACATGTGTTAAGACGGTCACCGACACACTGCTGCCAGCCTGAACATGTGTTAGGAATGTCACAGACACACTGCTGCCAGCCTGAACATGTGTTAAGACTGTCACAGACACACTGCTGCCAGCCTGAACATGTGTTAGGAATGTCACAGACACACTGCTGCCAGCCTGAACATGTGTTAAGACTGTCACAGACACACTGCTGCCGGCCTGAACATGTGTTAGGAATGTCACAGACACATAGCAGCAACCCCTGAGCAGGCGTTACACGTCACAAGCAAACAGCAGCCGTCCCAGCCAGCCCTCGGAGCCTCGTCGACAGATTACAGCCCCCCGAGCAGGTGTTAGCTGGCTGAGAGTTACATTTCGCCACTGCCAGCAGGTGCTTGGAGCGTGACAAACACATTAAAGCCACCCTGAAGAGGCATTAGGGGTGTGACAAATTAAGGCCCCTCTCATTTACACCTGTGTGTACAGTAGCCAAGGTTACAGACACGTCACAGCCCCTCTGGATGCATACCTGGGTCAGGCGTAGCTATCAATAGTGCAGTGTCAGGTCAGTGGCCTCAGGGCCCAGGGGTGTGAAGGGCGCACTTCAGCCAATGTATGGCTATTGTTTAACTACAAAACCAGGATTAGGGGCCTGATTTCTTTTGCATTAGGGCCCAGTGCTGAGGGTGTACATTACGCAGTACTAGACACGTTCCAGATTTGTTGATACACACATCTGTGCAGTGTAGGGTACCCAGAGGCCAGACTAAAGGAAGCACATGTGGGCCAACACAACATGAGAGATGGAACAAGTGAGTGAGTGTGTGTGTGTGTGTGTGTCTGCACCACACTAAAGCAGTGATTCCCAACCTGTGGCCCGGGGACCCATGGGGGTCCGTGACTGCTTAAAAAATTAAATATTATTAACAGATTGTTTAAGTGTATAGGAATAAACTGGCTAAATGTACAATTGAAAATTTTAAAACATACTATAAATGTCAAGGAACTAGAAATTGGAGACTAAAAATTAAGTTAATATCCTCAGATTGATTGAGCAGTGCAGGTGCATCATACAGAATATAGTAAGGACGATGTGTGGCTTCAATTGAATTTATAAAAGCTTCAACCTTCCTATTAAAATGTTTATTTTTTTAGTTAGAATTTGTTTGCAAATTAAATAAAATGTGTTATTGTTTGTGCATGTGTTTGATCAATGCTTGTTTCTGTATTTTTTGTGTGTATTGTTTTGCAGTTCCAATCATCAGCTCTGTTTAGGGTGTCCCAGCTTCTAGTATTGACCCGGTGGGGGTCCCCAAATTCCTATGATGATCCAGCGGGGGCCCCCAGGTTCCAGTAATGATAAAGTGGGGGGCCACTGAAGTCAAAAGGTTGAGAAGCACTGTATGAAAGTCTGTCAGCCTGTGTGTGGAGCTCAGTTTTAATCATACGACAGACTGAATGTTACACGCAGCTACTCCTGACACCGAATACGTCCGCGTGTCTACATCAGCGCCTCCAGTACACGATGATCAATATTTAATTTTCTAGTAGCGAGTATCTTGTGTCGACAGTGACAATCTGTCCACAGCTCACACAGCACAGCAATGCTGATAAAGACTTGTGTAAAAATGCACATTTATTTCACCTCTTATTTACACCATCAATAAAACTAATTTAAAATGGGTGGTCACACAGTGGTCTATAATGGAAATCCTGGCTGTACAGAAACATTTGACGCAAGGTCTCACTCTGCAGACATGCGTTTGTAAAGCTTTCTCTGATTTAGCAGCCTGAAGTTCCATCCTCTGAAAAGTTTTGTCCCCTTTAAACAAAAGTCATGCCCAAGCTGCCATTTTAGCCCTAAACTGTCCTGTTGGAGTGCAAAAAATAGATGGGTGAAATGTTTGAATTAATCTCAGCCACTGGTAATTACTCTGGGCCGTGACCCAGTACATTGGTTTTTGCCCACCATGTTACCTCAGACAGGAAGAAAACATGCAAATCAGCCTTGGTCCTGCTCCAATAGGAACAGTGCAGCTCAAACAGCCAGGCAAGGTCCTTTCTTAACTGGAACACAGGCAAATGCAGATGTATCCGGATGGACTCTTCCTAGGAGGAACACGGTCAATACAGATTTCTGTACACCAGGCAGACCTCGGTCTAGAGTGGACGGCGGGCAAAAAACAATGGGCTTTTTTTTTTTTAACCCTGCAGTGTTTTATTATTTTTTTTTTAGATTTAATGAAGGGCCAAATCATATTTTTCTAAACAAACACTTATCCCTGACCTACAAGTTTGAGTAAATTTGGTGTGTATTTTTTCAAATTAGCAAAAAAATACATCTATTTATAGCTTATTACTTGGATTCTAATGATAAACGTTTTATATATTGTAATTCCCCGAAGATTCCCAACCCTTGCAACAGGCAGTACTATTACAGAACTGAACATCCCTCGCTTTATTTCCTTTGAAAGGTCTTTTTCAGTTCTAAGGGCCAGCAGTTTCCCTGCAAACGGTGCACTACTTGCCATCGAGAAGCATTAGGCCCTGGGACCACTATTTGATAAAATGGCACAGGAGTCCTTCTCCATGACGAAGTTTCATTACTGAGAACCCACCCGGATATGCGGGTCTGGCAGAAAATCACATTTTCAAAAACAAAATTAAGTTATCTTCAATCTTTTGTTTTTATTTTTTTCCCGAAATATTTAATCAGAAGCTGCCCAATAAATTATTTGCTGTTTTATTAAGGCAAGCAGACCGGTCGCATTTACAGTGCCCTGCACAAACCCCAATATGGCTGCTTTGTGTGAAACTCCCAGAGAGGACATGATACTTCTTCCACAAAGATGGTTGAGGGTGGCTCAGTTATCAAAAAAAGACACCCATGATGAAAAAGTACAGTTAAAAGGTAAGAAGCACTGTCTTCCCGATCATGTGATGATCATTATTTCATAACCAGAGGACAGAATAGGAAGTATCACCCACAAAAGGATGGATGGAAAGAAGGAGCAAAACGGATACAAATTAATAGAAAAGGTACTAAGTGATGGCTTCCTGCACCTGTGAACCAGTCTTGGTTTAATAATTTATGTACCAGTGTTTACAGAAAAAGATGAACTGATCTCATGCCCCCACCCTTGCCACCAGACTACGCCGTACATAAACCCACATTATATCTGGATACTGAACAATTCTTGGAGACCTAAGCCTCCAAATATGCCATTTCTTGCTATCTTCAAATGAAAAGCCTGATGAAGACACAACCATATATTGACCTGCGTTGGCATATGGCAGTGATCAAAGCTCTTACCAACCACGTCTTCATTTTAAAAACAAAATGTTTCTTGCTGTGTCGATTTAGATGCTGCTGCCAGGCTGATTTGTGGCCTAACCGGACTAAAACACATGACACCAGCTCTCAGATCTTTACATTGCTGGGTATTAAGCCCAGAACTAACCATAAGGCTGGGACCACCATTGGTCCGAAGGTAGTCTATGCAAATACTCTGATTACCCAAGATCACGTGGCACCTCCATTGCCATAACTTGCATTCTTCCCCCACGTCTTTAGTACGGGTTCTAAACACAAGAACAGGTCTATCTCTGTAAGTGACTTACTTGGGGGGGCAGCACGTTTATGGAATCTGCTTTTAGAAGTATAATGTGTACAGCCAATCTGGCCTAAATCAAGAAGTTACTTAAAACTGTTGGTGGGTTTTCTTTCTTGACTTGGGCCAAATGTGAACATTGCTTGGTTATTTTTTGTACTGACCATATTAATGTGTGTGAACACGGCCATACAGCTGTGGGTACACTCTGATGGAATTGGGCCAGAGTCAAGTTGAACTGTGACGCTGTTTGTCATTTATTTGTTTTCTGTTAAAAAATATATATATATATATATAAAAAGTTTCCTTTATTCTTTTAGCTGCTGGTGGTGTTCCCTCTTCAGCGCCAAAAAGCTTTGCTGATGTTGTGCTAAATAAATGCAAATAACATCTTCATCCTGCAGCATGGTAAATGTCAGAAATGGATATGCATGCTAGCTTAACGGCTGAGGCTGCTGTTCTTTTATTAGAGCGAAATCTAAGTGTCACTGAAATTTGACTGTTCACAAATAAATTCAAGAGATTATATATTTAGAAATTATTGGTTTAGATACAGGAGACCCTGTCCCATGGGTGATATGTGAGACAAGGGTTTCCTTTAACAGACTTCTGTCTTCAGCCTTTTCCTGCATAATACCTTGCGGTCAGATTCACATCAAAGTATCTTAGGCTCTCCGACTTGCAAAGAAAGTTGGTAAATGAAACGCCTGGTTTATATGGAAGTCTGAGATTAAGAAGAACATCTCTACACCCAAGAAATGCCACATCGTAGATGATTTGTTAAATTAGAAGAGGCTATTTTTCAGCAACCGGTCTAGCCATGGAAAACACAGAGTTTAATGCATAATTTGAAAAGGAAACCTGTCTTTTCTACGGTTACACTCATGAAAGTTAATTCACCATAAGGCCAGGGTTAGAGGAAGTGACATCACATGTCATGGTTACACAAACACACAATCACACACTCTCCCATAAAAACATTCACTTGCATGTATGCACAAAACATACATTTAAAAGCATTTGTTAGTTACCTCAACTGCTAGGAAGGGTCATATTCCGGCAAACGGTACTCCATTTTAGAGAATGGTATTGTTATATCATATGTTATTATTCACTATTAGTGTAATACAAATTGACAAAAAACAAGGAGATTGCAGGCCCAACCGATGGACGAGCTGCCACTGTGCTCCTGGCAATGATTTTGCCACCTTTAAGACCAGGGGGTCGCAAATGCAGTGCTAGGGGGAGCAAAGGGCAAGCGAGGGGTCACAGCTGCGACCCGGTCCATGGTTACACTCCCAAGAAGGAGCTGGGTTTCATCAGCCCAAACACACCAGTAACAGCAGAAAAATAAGACCACAAAGCAAAGGCCACTCTGTTCAAAGATATTCTCTAAGCGAGTAAGAATTAGGACCTAGTACTTTGGGCTGTTTGAGGGCATTGAGGGTCCTGCTGGGACGATAATCTTGGAGAGGCCACGCCCAATTCCCTTTGTAGCATCTCCTTGAACACTTGAACTTAACAAACATTGTCAACACCAATAGGCCTGGCCTTAGGAAGCTGGTGCAGTGGTTACTTTTTATTTTGTACTACAAGAATATGCCACAAAAGAAAAAATAATAAATTAAACATGCAGCCTCGTTTGAAATAAAAACATTAATTTAAAAACTAACCACTGCATTTAGTTTTAATAGAATAAGGCAGATGTTCCCCAGCTGGCAGGTGTACTTGGAACGTGTATAGAAACTATTTAATTTTCAAGCACATTAAGGGAAGAAATTAATCTCATAGTAGCAAAGAAAACGTGGCTTTGAAATACTGCTTCAGGAAGGTATAGTACAGACACACAAAGATGACCAAGCAATAGAGGATAAGAATGGAAAGATAAAACCATTGGCAAAGCAAAGTATTTCCCACAAGCCCTGGCACTGAAGTGCACTTCTTTCTATGCGGATGTGCCAATGCGGCAAGGAATGAGTCTGTCACTCACAATGCGACGGGGCCAATGGTTGAAGTAGGCGGACCCACAGCTGTAAGACGTGGTCGGTGGAAGGGAAATGTTAACATGCTTTCGGCCTAGCAAGGAATAAGAGAGGGCTAGACGAATTCCAATACAATAAAACTGTGCAACACTGGTAGCCGACTTCTGGGCCTTCTGAATTGGCCAATATTGTACAGAATATGTACTGTCTTACAGAAACCCCATCTTCTGTGTTCTTAGAAGCCGCCTCGGCGCTCTTCGAAATCTTTTCTCAGGATGAGTGGCAGGCGTTGAGGCGCCCAACTGCTGCTGGGGCACGTGCCAGGGTCGCCGCCATGATGGTGGGCAGGGTGGCATTTCCCGCCCTCTGCAGAGGAGTTCAGAGCCGGCTCCCTCCAAGGGTCGGACAGTTCCCAGACAGACAAAATAATTTCACACCAAGCTAGTCTTTCTCAGAAATGTTAGCTTAGCAGCAGAGCCCAACGGCAAACATTGACACTGGCAGAGTGGTCAAGAGAGGGGGCTTGGAGGAGGCCTGTAGAGGGCCTTGTTTACTCTGAAACATGAATAAATGTGGATCCTAAGCCAGTAAAATGGAGAAATTGTGTATTTTTAATAATGAATGCATCGGCCAAATTCAGCTTGGCAGAGAGCTGCAATTACTGTCGCAATCCATTCAGAGAAACTCTTCAGCTCCTACGCATATAATTGAGTTCATGTGCTGTTTGGCTGCTATTTTAAGCAGAATAAACTGTGCAACGCTGGAGCCAAGAAAAAGCTTTTAGCAAGTTTTCAAGAAAGAAGTAAGTCACGACTGGCATTGATCGCTAAGCACAACACTCCGGCACAGTGGTGGCCGTCACCTACTACACGCAAGTGTGACATTCAACGATTTCCTCCTTCAGAAGAGGCAGGTTTAACCGCTCGGTGAACCTGCTAGTCTGCGGATGCACAGACCACTTGAGTACAGGTATAGGCATCCGGGAGGCATTTGCAACACGTTTGTGCCTCCGAGTGGCAAAAAAGCCAGAATGCAGGATAACTCACATCTCTGGCTCCAAATTATATGCCACGACTTCACCAACCATACAATCCTTTCAGATGCACCAGACCTTCCTGGAAATCGCCATGGTCTTCTGCTCCTGTAAAAGAAGCTGAGCCACTGTATGCGGAGCTGATCACCGAGTACTGCTCATACATCGTAGCGCATAGTCAAACTCACCTGCATTGGTAAATAAAAAATGTAAACTATCGGTTCTAATTGTCACATAAATCCAGTCTTCATTCAGCAAATGTTGAATTTTTGACAGTGACTTACTTCAGTGTGATGCTCCCTTCCGATCCCAGACTCTTGGACAAATTTGCAAATTTCCCAAAGGGAGCTCATTTGCCTATTGTCAAACTACACCTTTGGCACCATTGAAAGAAGGCAGATTTAGTACTGTTATCAGATGGAGAGATCATCAAGCCCCATAATTACAATATAATATGCAATTGTTAAAAACCGCAAAGGGAAGTAGGTGGCGTGTTATAACTCTTTAAATATATGACTGACGGGTAACAAGATTCTTACTGTGATGGGCGTGGGCTCTGTCCCCGTGCTTGCGTTCACACTGTTATATTGGTTCCAATTGAAAAGTTAAAAAACTCATAACAAATGGACTTCACTTCACTCATGGCGACGGTAGCAGTCAGGGCAACGCTCACCATCAATGACTGCACCTTAGTGTGGGGACCCCACTGCCGTCAGTATTCAGCCCCTCCCTACCCCTCATCAAAGTTGGAAACAGTCCCTAAAGGCCACAGTTTTCTTTGCCTATAGACCAGTTATCACCCACACTCATCAACACAAGGCAGCCATAGCCAAGTGTCTCATCACACCTGGGCCCACACCGTGGCCTGGTGATGGGGGAACCAAAAGGGAAGCTGGCTCTGCACAACTCTATATTTGGGGTCAGGGAAACATAAGAACAGGAGGCAGAACTGTTGAAGCCAAGAGGGAGAGCCTCTAGGCCTAGCCTTCCCTTTAACAGACACAGCTGTACACATATATTCGGTTCACCGGGGTAGGCTCCATCCTGTACCACCCACACCGACACCTTGGTGAGCTCCGCTACGGCAGTATGCCGGCATGGACACAACCCAACTGGCACACTGGGCCACAAACATCAAACGGATGTCTGGGCATCAGTCTACTCTCCTTTAAGGCTAGGGCAGTTTGGCAGATGCCCATAACGTGGGCACTAGAGATGCATTGGCACAGGTTTTCGAAAAACAGCAGGAAACCTGCATTGCGCAGGACCTTCAGTCCTAGGTAAATAGTTGAAAATGTGGTCATGGTTTCCATGGCCACCCACCAGCTGACTAGGTCCAACCACCTGCTGGAGGATCCCGGTCCAACCACCAGTTGGTACTTCCACTCACCACGTCATTTCACCAAAATCACAGGGGTGGCAAAGAGCGCTGGGCTGGTGACGGAAGTGGGGCCAGAGTGCCAGGGGCGAGTCTCGTTCCCCTCAGACACTTCTCTGAATAAATGTATTGAAAGCCACAGATATTGTAATCACTTCTGAGACCAATTCCAGAAACAATCCATACATCAGGGTCTGCCGAGGCAGCCAGGAGCATTCTGTAGCAGGAGGTGCCCAGAAGGGCCCACCTGAAAACTGTGCACTCAGAAGAAACCGTGAATGCAGCCCGCACAAGTAATAGTGCCCGGGGCACATGGTGCCACGCTGGAGAATCCACGCCATAAATGCTGTGTCAGTAGAAATACGCACAGCTTTAAATGCAGTGTTCTGGGAGGCGAGGCCGACGTCACTTCCTGTGCCAGAAAAACATCCCAGCACAATGTCTGTGCCAGACAATGAAATGCCATCAGAAGGCCTATGAAACAGAGGCCGTGCCCGCTTCTGTGCCAGGGTCCTCTCAAAAGAACGGGTGCTGCTGAAACATGCCCGGGCACTGCCATCAGAAAGGCTGTAAACCAGAGGCAGGGCACGCTTCCGTGCCAGGGTAATCTAAAAAAAATGGGTGCTGCTGAGACATGTAGCGCACTGCCATCTGAACGATGGCACGGCCATCAGAACCAGGGCACTGCCATCTGACACCGGGCACTGCTAGCAGAAGGGCTGTAAACCAGAGGCAGTGCTCGCTTACTTGCTAAGGTAACCTGTAAATGGGTGCTGCTCAAACATGCCTGGGCACCGCCAGCAGAAACAGGGCACCGCCATCAGAACCAGGCCACTGCTATGAGAACCAGGGCACTGCTATGAGAACCAGGGCACTGCTATGAGAACCAGGGCACTGCTATGAGAACCAGGGCACTGGCATCAGAACCAGGCCACTGCTGTGAGAACCAGGGCACTGCTATGAGAACCAGGGCACTGGCATCTGAACCAGGCCACTGCTATGAGAACCAGGGCACTGGCATCTGAACCAGGGCACGACTATTAGAACCAGGGCTCTGGCATCTGAACCAGGGTACTGCTGAATATGCTGGCAGTACCCTCAGGGGCTGCCGGGATTTTAGGAGCTGGTCGGCTCAATACGGTGACAACACCTCTGCGGAATTAAACTTTAATAATGCCAGTCTCACGGTTACTGTGCCCGACCTTGTCTGCCCCTCCCCTCCCCCCCCCCCCCCCCCCCCGGTGCCCTGGTGCAAGAAGGGGCGGGCACAGATGGGTTCCAGACTGACTCACTTCCGCACGATCAACAGCAGAGGGGGCCCAACTGCGACCCCAAAATGATGTAAAAATAAAGCCCGGACCACCCTGGGTTGGAGTCATCTGGCAGCAGAGGTCACATCCTCCGTGGAAAGGTCAGGCATCTGGAAGCTTCCGCCCCAGCCCCTCCGGCCCCTGCCTTCTAAGCCTGCATCGGGGCAGCGGCCACCCGTGGGTCAGGACCCCCCAACCTGTGTGACCTTCTGTGTTTGTATGTCTGAACACCCCACTCTGTCGAGGCCCCCCTACATCCATAACACAACACCCCCTCCCCCCAATCAATACGAAATGCAAACCCCAAATGATTTCAGTTCCAAGGGGTGAGACTCGCCTCAACTCGAAACAGATCAATAACTGGAGGTCCAGCTACTGCTGATGACCCCTGACCCCTGCCCCCTCCCGGGCCTGTCACCATAGACTGACCTCTGAACCCCAGGCATGTGTCCCCCTCACCCTCCCCTGCTTAAATCAAATCTTGTGCGCGCCTCCGACTCCCCATCACCCCTGGGACCACCGCGACCATCACAAGAAAGAGCCCCGAAGCTGCAACAAGCGAAAAGAAAACGATGGAATCACAAATATTAAATTCATGAGACAGCAGCCCTTCCGGCGGGCCAATGGAAACCTCTTTACTTTAAAAAAAAACTTCTATTCTTGGCCTTAAGGAGCTATACTTTGATATTTATAATTCGCCTCCTTTAGAACGCCGGTGCTATTTCACAGTGCACCAGGAATGCACTTTTCATTCCACACACAGCCCACGCCTTGAAGCGTCCAATTGAATTCATGAGCCTAGTCTCACTCTTTCATTAATCAATCATTCATTAGTACCAGTCCTTTAAAGCTCAGGGCCTACCGAGACTAGTTCTTAAACTAAAACCTCCCTCGGCCGCTACTGGACACCCACAGTGGTCTCACCCCCCCCTGTTGAGCCGCTGGCACCCCTCGGCCTGCCAAGCTTCCCCAGTCCATGCTGCTCCAGTCCAGGTTTTTCCTTTGAATTCTGGAACACGTGGTATCTTTTTCACGCCTTATAAAACAGGACTACAAATGCAAAGGAAAAAAATCCGAACTGCAGCCTGGGAAACTTGGACCACTGTCTAAGAATAAATACCCCCCTCCGTATCCTGCACCCCCAGTCACCCCAAAGTGAAAAACAGTGACAGCATCACCCGCGGGCTGGACCAGACCAAAAACACTGAATACCTCCTAACAGACCAACATCCATCCATCCCCAGGAAGACACTCAGGCCTTACTTTAGGGAAGTCACTCTCGTGATGCAAAATGCACTGTAAAGGGGCGATTCTCACCCATTTGTAGTCTGGATCTATGAAATAATGAAGTTATTTAATGCATTTAGTTTTATAGCCACGTCTCTTAAAATATACACTGACTATATCACATTTATTCAGTTCACGAAGCCTCTGACAAACGTCTTAATTGTGAATCGTCTCTTTGAAATAATTGTCTTTCCAACAAAACTCATGACACCAGGAAAGAAACCCTCTGCTTGCAGTCAGTGTTCAACTTAATTAGATGGCCTAGTTTAATGGCAACAGCAGGTACTTAAAACAATTGTAATTAACGGGAGTAACCTCACTCCTGACCTTTGCTGCAATGTGTTCATGTCCTCGCGCGTGCCCGTGTGCGCCACCAGGAAGTCACCGTTCCAGGCCTGGGCCTTTCACTTAGTGGTTCAGAGGAAGCAAAGCAAAACTGCAGCTCCCAGAATGCACCGTGTACTTTTATGTATCTGAAACTTATAGAGCGCACAAAACCCTGAGGTGTCAAGGCGCTAACGGAAGAAACCCGGTCCCAAGAAAAAGCAAGGGGCACAGAACTTTAGAAAGTTGAAGTTTTAAGAGGCATGTTATCAGCTGTGTTTTTTTCACTGTTCACTAGTCTGTCAAAATAAAACAAGCAGCATACAGCAAATTTCTCTAAAATGTCGAAATACATTTTTGAATCCAACAAAAGTGGGCTTTTACATCTTAAGGGATTCAAAAAACTGCCTGGCTGCATTTCCACAGAAATGGAATGAAACTGCACAGTTTCTTAACATTGACTGATTCCCAGTCTCCGGCATCATTGGCACGGTTTCCAGTCCTGGGCTTTCGTGCGTTGACAATGCATTGTGGGAGTTGTAGTTTTGATGACTCACCCACCTGATAGAAATGACTTCCGAGCGAGAAGATCAGGGTTGGAACCATTGTCCGTGGTGACGGAGTGAAGCTGCCACCCGAAACAGGAAGCATTACTACTTTTCTCTTATGGACGAAGAATAAGCACACAAATAAAAAAGATTGAAGAACCTTTAGAACTCACAATAGTGATTGATAACCCTAAAAACCCAGCCCTTGCCCTATTAAATTCGAGTCCACAGCCCAGGCCCTCATCTCGTGACACATGGGTGGCGGCAAAGCTCTACTCGCTGGTCTCCAGGATTCCTGATGACCCCAGCCCAAGTCCTCCTCATTGTGGTTCGACCAATCACCGACCAAACGTCTGAGCACGTCATCCCTACCATGGAAGAACTGCATGGCCCCCTCTTCCTGCCAGGATGCACTAGAAAGCCTGCAGTGTGCTCTATATGGCCCCCACAGCTGTAAACATGACCTTGTCTAGTGGTGCACCTTCCAGACCAGGCAGGAAGAACTCAAGGTGCACAAAGAAAGCAGACGCCAATGAGCTTTTCTCCGCATATGGCCCAAGGGTCTGAAAGGGCTTTCTGCACCTTATATTGGCACTTTTACTGGTGATATTCTGGAAAGCTCTCTAAACCCAACTCTCCCACCATCCTGGACTGTTCTCCCCGCCTCACCTCAACACCACTCTTATGCTGTGTTTCTGATATTCTGCAGGTTTGTCCTCGGCTTCTATTACAAACACACCTGGACTTCTCGGCGTCCTCACCTGCTGGCTATGTATCCTGTTATGTACACAGCTTGACTGCCCTTTGGGCTAGGTCCATGACTGTTCAATATCTCCAATCAAAGAAACGCAAGATAACCTCTTAAAACCGGAAAGTCTTAATGGACACCTTGTTCAAGTGATCGGGGAGTATGAACCTTATATCCACTTTTAAACTCAGAGTGATATTTTCACACATTTGAAGCTTGCAAGTCCTGAACCAAAACGCTTTCACTCAAATCCTACTAAAATGTGGGAAGTCTCGGATGTGTTATGTCTGTTCCAGCTAGCAAAACCAGGCATGAAAAGCAAAGGAAGACCAAGAGGACCCCTCTCAACAGAAAAAGCTCGGGACTGAAGGGATCTCCCTGTGGTGGAACGTCCATGTGCAGGGTTGGGAGACGTACTCACCGCATCGTACGCAGTGACGATCTTCCGCAGCACCTCCGGCACCGTTCCCTGGAGCTCCATGGTGGGGTACTGGTCGTTGAGGTTCATGACGACTAGCGGCGTATTGTCCGGTCCAACCAAGCGCGTGGAAAGGGCTAGTATGCACTGCATGAAATTTGCCACCGGAGAGAGACCACATAACTCTTTGAAAGAAACTACGGCATTCTGTCAAAGAGAAAAAAAATACACTGGGGGTTAGCTCATGGGGTTACCAATGTCATGTCATTTTCATCTGCATATTTATACTTTGGGTTGTAGTCACCTAAACAAAAGTTAACTAACACACTCTCTGTGTACACTTACAATTTAGATTTAATTCAACAAATTATACATGTAACTAGACTCTAGGAACACAATGATCTGGTAGGGAATTTAGCATTAACACAATTATTAGTCAAAAGAGTGATTTACATACACTGGGGCTCGTATATCCATATACACGAGTTATGTTGCAAACATAAGCTTGTGAGGGACTCGATGACCAACTGCTAGCATCCATGGTGGGGGCTATTTCACCCCAGGATCTACCTAGTGCCACTGCCCATCACCAATGCAGTATCAGGCTGCAATTGCTGCCATTTAAAATGTTTTCTAAGATAGCTGCCCGTGTGGGTGCATCTGTGCAAACAGGTTGACCATCTTGGAATTCTTATAAAAAAATATAAATTCCATATGTCCACTGTGCGCAATCATAGTGAACCATCCTGGAACATTTCTTCATCCTCAAATGCTTTTTCTTCAGCTTACTTATCACTATTTATCACAATTCCAAGATGGCTTCAGTGCTCACGCACAACAACCATTTTGGAATGCTTTTTCTCAAGCTTCATGAAAACTATTCGAAGATTGGCAGTAATTATTGCACACACATAATGCTAATCTGTGTGTGTTTGTGTGTGTGTTGGGGGGGGGAGTGGATGGACAATGGTAGAGCTAAAAGTTCTGTACGCCACTGTCACAGGCAAGGCCTACTGGCTTGTCTACAATTGTCTCTTGTAAGCTCTCTCATTCAGAGAAAGGGATGCTTTTTGTCGGATTCCTCCAGAGAAGACTGAAAGCTGGTCACTTAGCACTTTAAAGCTGGGCTTCAGGGTGACTACCAGCGTGTACTAGCACAGCACCTCCTGCATTTCTAAATGCAGAGATCCATAGGATGTAACAACTGCCTTGCCTAACTGCCTCCCTTTCATGCACACCTACAGCCACGGAGTCTAGTGGAGAACTTGGGCTGGACCGGGAACTCTTCAAAACCTCAAAGCTACAGAGGCTTTCTTGTCGAACGGAGCTGGGTCTTGGAGACCCCCAGTTGGTAGACTTCATCACTACATCTTCTACTGGAGGTTTACCAGACACAACTGGCAAGACCATGGAACACTTGCTAATACCAAACTTAGCAAAAAGATATATGGGATTTAGGCAGTGTACAGTGAAAGTGTGGGAAAGTGTCTCCTGGAAATTGGTTGGCATGACCACCAAATGTTAATTTCAAGCGCGGGGAGATCTTAATGGTTGCCCTCAGCTGCTGCAGTGACAGTAGATTTGAGCAGAATAAACCCACAGGCTTTCCTAGGCAAGTGCCATGCTGCCAACCCTGGTGTCACATCATCAAGGTATGCTTTCTGCATGTCCCTTTGACTTCAAGTGATACTCAGTGACATGCACCTCTGGAAAGAGACGGTGTGGACTGCCACTGCAACCAGACAAGCCAAAGAGGTGGAATAAAACTCCAAGCATGTGCATTCCCATGTTGGAGCTTGAAACCAGGATGAAGAAAATGAGATTGCAGTTTAATTTGAGGAAGTTGTATTCAAAGAAGCTGCAAACTACAGGGAGGAAACCGGATAGCCAAATGCTAGCATGGACCCCCCCCCCCCCCCCCCCCCAAAAGGCAAGTCCACTCTAAGATGGAACCTTCATGGAATAATGTTCTCCAACTCAGGATGCCATTGTTCTCCATCCTCAAAGTAAACAAAAATAAAAACAAGATGGTACAACTTATGAGGGTAGGGACACTATTCAATGAATATACATGTGGCCCTCTTGATCAAGTCGTTAGAGATAGTATGCATATTCATCTATGAATTCACACTAGATACCTATAAATAAGAATGCAAATAAGACAGAACCACCAGAACCAAAGGAATACTCATCCTCCTTGAAAGACCACCATGTGCACCCCACAGTACTATGCACTCTTATAGTTGTAATTTATCTCAAAACACTCTCCTTCCTCAAGTTTGTCACAGGAAGTCCTTTGTAACATACCTTTCTCCAGCATACACCCAGGCAACTTCACAATCTTTTTATTTCACACATTCCTGGCATTCAGCACAAAAGCGTAAGCCTCAACTATCCTCTGTTGGAGCGGTAAGGAAAAGCAAGGCAATCCCTTTTTCAACACATACCCGTTCTCAACCCAAACCCAGTCCCAGTCCCACAGAGCTTGCAGGAACTTGTTGGCTCCGAATCATCCGCAACCTCACCAGTCCCCTCACGTTTCCTCTCCACACCCAAACTTAACATGATCCTGGACAACCTAACCTACCCCCTCAGCAATTCACTTGAACTCTTCCTAGTACCACTATTGGGAGTGGTGCAATACACTCACACTAATGTGTCAACAGCCATCATGCAATCATCCTTCCTGCTCAGAGAGAACTGTAGTGCCTTCTTGAGAGTCCCATTTCACCTTTCCACAACCCCTTTCCATTGGTGATAGTACACAGCATATCTAGCATGTTCAATCCCCTTCTCTTCTTCAGTAAATATTTCTTCCTCACATGAGGCACCAGCTGTATCTTATTATCTTTCATCATATATGTCAGCATTCCTTCCCTCTCACCCAACTCATCTACAAAAACAATGACTTCTTCTGTGGTGCTAGGACTGATTAATTTCACTTATGGCCAGTGTGAGAAATAATCAACTACTGCTAAGGTGTACTGAGAGTGCTACCTAAAACTCTACCTGGACCAGAAATATATAGGATATCTTCTTCCACGGACCATCTAGCTTGTCCATCAATACAGGAGGGCACTCTACTGGTCTTTGTGACTTGTCACTCCATGCACATAGGACACAGTCCTTAATCTTCCACTCTACACCATGGTGCCAACCCAGCCATGAATGCATACCACCGATGTAGAGTTTAGTGGCACTTCCATCAATGTGGCCACCATGAGCCAACATTAGACTTTTCAACCTAGGAACCTCCGGCACCACCAGCAACTCCTTCCTAAAAGCAGTTCCATCCACACAAGATATCTCCACAATGACATTACCGAAATCTTCCACTTCAGCATACAGATAATTTTTTCTAGGTCAGCCTTCAGTCAGGTAACCACAAACATCTTTCAAGACATCATTCTCTTTAATGGGAACCCATTCCTCATGTGAGACACATCCATCCGTTACTTCCTGCATTCTTGAAACCACAAACTGATCTCTTTGAGACTCTCCTTCATGGAAGCCCTAACCTGGTAACCACGAGAAACAGCCTGCCCAAACATTTCTTTTTGCCAGGACAGTACATCATTCTGAAGTTCAGTTCTTGGAATTTCAGAAGCCATCTTAAAATTCTAGCTGTGGATCCAACAGTACCCATGGGCGTAAATACGCCCACAGGAGGACGATGATAAGGGCAGGCAGTAAATTCAGGTCCCCCCAACACAAATATCTTGAAATAGCTTCCTCCCCATCAACATGCTGGTCCCTTTCTCAGTGGTGCAATTGTGCACCCCTCAGCAGCCAAGATGCAGACGCTATCACAATCTCCTTCCCTTTCCCGAGTTGTAGCAACACCGCTCCCAAAATTCAGATTGCTCGAATCAGTATTTATGATGACCTCATCCCTGGGGTCAGTGCTTGAGCCTCGGCAATGTGTTGATTTCAGAGTCTGAGTTCCTGCTCACTCCCCTCACACTATAGAAATCTCTATGTTTTTCAACATTCCCTGCATGCTTACGTCTGGACTAAAGACAGCATTAGGTGTCTTGCCAGCCTAATTGTTGCCAAAAAAACATACATATATTAAGGCTCTCAAACAACAATCTTTCGCCATTGGTGTGTTAAAATGTCACTCAAATAATGTCCCATCCCACTACAACACAAAGTATAGGTCAGTGGACTAGCCCACTTCAGCCACTGAATGCCTTCCTTTTACGTGACTGCAGTTTACCCTTTCACGTGTACACACACACTTAAAAATAGTTCTCCAAGAATAGAACTTTGTAGACACTTGTACTTTTACTGGTGTTCACTGTGTATAAATAGGGTGTTATCAACTATCTCCCTAACACTCAAAACATTTATTGTAAGTTGCAGTGTTGACTCATTACTATCAACCAGTGTTGGTTTATTTATTTATCCTTTAGAAAAACAGCGCTTTAGAGTAGCTAGAGTGTTGAACCACAGCCCTCATCTTTGTGACTTACATTTCAAGCAATTGTATTTGACATGAGAGAGACCTCTAGTAATGACTGGAGGATTAGCAGCAGCTTTGCAGTGCAATGCATTCACTGTGCGCAAAGATTCCAAGATGTCAGTCTCATCCCACAATAGCTGTGCTGTTGCCATTCTCTGTTGGGGTTGTAGGGGCAAATCTTAATTCCTAAAAAGAGAGGAACAGTTTGAACATGGAAGTCAGCCCATGGCCAACATGATCTTGCAGAAGGTAATCTGTTTATTGCACTTGTTTGAGGAAGACTTGGTCCTAGGTCCAAGCAGAGCTGTATGTATTGTCACACGATGTCATCATTTTGAGCCTTTTACATAACTCACTCTCCCAAAGTGTAAATATACACCCATGGAGGGCTATGACACCATTGTATTCTTCTGTGAAGACCTCTCTTGGTCGTAGAGTGCAATAAGCTTTCAACTGCACTCTTCTCAGAGGACCTCTGTTTGTAGTATAGCATAATATACCTACTAACACATCTGCATATTATGTATTATATGTATATATTATACAAAAGGCGGTCACCACTGGGTAGTTTTAGTTGGGTCACATTTTCCATAGGAAGAGAGTTCTTTGTTTCACGAATAACTTTGGCACCATTAGGTAAAGAGGTACAAATCTTCGAAAATAGAAATTCATCCATCTCAGCTCCTCCACAGAAAGTTTTGCACTCATTAGTGAAATGTGGGCCAAGAAAAGGGGGGAATCCCAAAAGTGAAATTTCCTGTTAATTACTAAAGGAAGCTTTGCTCTCCAATAGAGAAGAAAATTTGATATATGTGGACTGTTTGTGTCTTTATATGCTCTGATATGCCAATTTAAAGGGGACTAATTAGCTGGTAACATCCTAAACAATATGTTGTGTAAGCCATTAGAAGCCATTACAGAACTCGGGGACATGGTCCCTGCATCGTGAACATAAAAAAATAATAAAGGTGCAGGGTGAGCGCATCCTGACCTCAAGGGGACTGGGGGTGGGGTTGTGGAATCAAAAGGACCCGGACCCTGCCTAATTGGCTGGCCAAAATGTTATTCCAGCCATTAGAGGGCATGGATACATGGTCCCCATTGAAATGCGTAGTAGTGAATACCAGGTTTTTAGGGTCACAAAAAGGAACACACATAAAAAAGGTGACAAGACATTTTAGTGGCAATATAAAAGATGTATTGATGGTGCTATACTCATTTTAGGAATTCTGTTGAGATCTGAGGTGATTTCACCCTGTGAAAAATCCTGACACTGTGATGGGATTTGATAAACGGGTTTGAGGAAAATGTTTTTCTCTCATGATTATCTCAAAGAGGTTATAGAAGGTCCTTCAGAAGTCAAAATGAGAGCATATTTTCTTTAAGTTCACAATATCTTCCTCTGTCATGGAAAAACCAAGTTTGATATTCTGAGTAAAATGTGTACTTCCAACATCAGCAGCAGCCTATCTGCTGATTCCACAGTGTTCTACTGAAACTTCCACAGTGTTCTAATGACAATTAGAGTGCTAACCTTCTATATTTAGGACATAAGTGTGGCACACCTGAACGCAATCTTGATGGATTCAAAGCTGTAAAACGTAATGTATTTGCTTTAGAAACTACCAATACGAGGGGCGTCATTTTGTCGTTAAATTATGGTTAGTGCTCTAAAAAGCTAAAATGAGGACACATTTTCGAGGAGTCCTAAAATATCTTCCTCATCCATTTCAAGTGAAACATTCTGAAAAGCAGACTAAAACATGTATTTTCAAGACCATTCTGTATTTATGAATAAAGTGTGGCACACCTGAAATCCATCTTGATGGAATCAAAGCCGCAAACCTGAAAGAAATTTCCCACGGAGTATACCGTAGTAAATGAACACAATTAGGAACTTCTTTTTTGTCAAAAAAATTATGGTTATGGCTAGTGCTTTATAAAGTTAAAATGAAGACACATTTACTAGGAGTTCTAAAATATCTTCCTTATCCATTTCAGTAAAACATTCTGACATGCAGTGTGAAACGTGTCCGCCAATACAAGCAGCAGGCTGCCAGTTAACTCCCTAGTAATGACCTGCAGCGTCACCACAAAATGAACAACTACAGTGCTACCCTTTCAAATTCAAGACAAAAGTGAGGCACTCCCGACGCCATTTTGTTGGAATAGGAGCGGTTGACCTTTATGCCTTCATTGAGGAGCAGTCTTTAGTTGAGATGGCAACTCATGCATGAAACAAGTAGGTTGAAAATGGGAAGGGAGGTTTGGGTTTTTGATAATTTGAGCCACAATGTATTTTTAAAAGGGCTCAAAATAGTTGGAGAGGTAGATTGTTGTGCAAGTACAGCCTACCCTTTTTCTCGTACCCTTAAAAGCTCCCTGATTGTAAAATAGTAACAGTCAGATATATATACAAAAATGTAATATGGCAAGCATGCAAGGGACCTGAAACGCCTGTCAGGGACCGAGCATTACCCCAGAGTGTTGCGGTCACAAAGAAATGAAGATGGGGGGGGATGCTGAGCGCCAAGACATCCTGATGTGCGGAGTTATGAGTACAATGGAACCTAACGAGTCCTAAGTACTCACAGCCTGTGGAGCCATTCCTCAAGTTTCCTGCATCCAAAGGACTCAACAACATGTGCTTCACAGCCAGACTCAATCTCCCCCTGAAGGGGTCACTGAATTGCTGGGTGCACCAGACTGTGCTATATTCAATATAGTCTCATTCCTAGCGATCTGGATGGCTTTCCAAAAAGGCATGCCCACACCACCAGTACCCACCTATGCCAGCGCGTGCAGAGGAGACGCATCATGAGGCCATTGACGAACCTTTCAATGCCCCAGTAAAGGGAATCGGTTCACTTATTCTAATGAGAGAGCACCATGATTGAATTTGGCAGATTTAGAACTTATGCCAAAGTGGATCAGGGAAAGCGTAAACCCCAAAAATGCACACAAAGGGACAAGGCCCCTAACTGGGGGAATCCTTATTCATGGATCCACTTCGTACGTCACAAGTGTATTTATATAGTAAGCGAAGACACCTCACCCATGATTAGTGGTGGCAAGCTTCAGCATATGAATCCTCCCCTCATGCGGGTAGGTACCCACAACCAGAATGGACTCAACGACTGTGTGGAACCTCGATATGAACTATTCCTCCAGGACAAGTGCAGGGATCAAGGTTTTTCTAAAAATTGACCAAGATATCTCCTAGTGTTCAGTGGGTTCCCATGTCAGGGCTTAAACATTGGAATGAAGGAGGTGCCTTGAAGCAGAATGGTTACTACATCCAGTAAGAGTCTACATGTTTCAGCCGACTCAAAACAGCATCAACAGGTCTCTGGGCATTCTTCAGGGCCTATAAACTCCTGACTAAACGCTTCAGATTTCTGAAAAGCATCCATGAAAAAAGGAGGCCTAAGGCACTTCTGCATGTTGGCTGTTGTACAGAACCTGCGAAGTAGAAATTACATATTAGTTCCATAATTATACATCTCCGTGACATAACCACACCTGCTGGTGATCACTTCAAAGTCACACATGTAAACTAACGTGAACCCGTGTGGAGTCTGTTAGCTCGTAAGCACAGCACACACTTATAAAAGCTTCATGACGCATACATACAGGCGTTCACACAAGAAGTCTCGCGAGCCCATATGTATAGCATAATGAATTCCTCAAAGAAGTGCCCTGTTTGAAGGCCTAACTTACCCTATTTGGGTTTTGTTCTTAACTTATCGGCTAAGAGGGATTAGGCGTTTCTCTGTAGTCAAACTCTTTAAAAAAATATATTGTGAAATGAGGGAGACATCCGTTGTATATCACGTTTATAGCATTCCCCTAATATAGCCCAGCTGACATCTCGGTGAGACCTCTTGCTAAAATAGGCATCAGTTCCAACCGCCTTCGGTGAACAATTATTATGAGGGACACCAGTGAGGGACATCCTTGGACATTACACACACACACCTACAATTCTTTTAAAGCAGCCATTTTTGGTTGTAATTCTGGTCTTTGTGTCTTATTATCTGTGAATATGTGCATTGCCCATTCAGAGATTCAGGCCATTTTTTGGTTCTTTTGGATGCACAAAACATAAAGCCATCTATGACACAGGACATGCATTTAAATTAAGACATAATACAGCCCTCTCTGAATTTTGAAAACTCTTTTTCAGGTGACTTTTTTTTTTTAAGAGAGTTTAAACCCCAGAACTACTCTCATATCACAAGGCACTGCAAGGTGGAAACACTGATGGCATTATACAGGAGCATTAATGCAATGGAGAGGGAGACACCTGTCCCTGTTCTGAAGAGGAGAGTGAGAAATAAGGCAGAATTGTTTGTATCAAGTTATTAGTGATGTTAATTCTAGGTTGAAATAAACTACGTGCCCGGCAGCGCTCCTCTGACTTCACTTCAAGTATAATGACTAATATATCCAAAGAGAACAGACAATCTCCTTCCCTCTTGTCCTCCAAAAATAGACAGAAGGAGTAACTCCTGCTGGGGCACTTCTTCACTGCAAAACCCATCCCGGCACTCCTTCACTCTACACTCCCCTTTCCCACTCCCCCACTCCCACAGGCCCTCTGCCACTCTTGTCAGGATAGTTCAACCTGGCTATCTGCAGATACAACCAACCACCAACTACCTTTATTTGGCTTTCTCAGTTTCCTCTCCCTCTAATAAACCTCCACCTCCCTGAAGAGATCTGTTGCACAATCTTCTTGCACAGACGTTTCGGCACAAAAAGTGACGCTATCAACTAGCATTGCCTTCATCATCACCCAATCCAGTGCGTGCCTACACATCGCACTCTTCTGGTCGCGCATGCTGTCTTACAAGACTGGAATTAATACACGACCCCAGAACAGGCGTTGGTGACTCCGCTGGGGTTCTGATGCAACTTTCTTTTGTCCAATACAGTAGAAACCTGGTTCATAGAACCCAGACAAAGGAGAAGCAAGGAAGGGAAAAAAGTTTTCACAAGATGAAGAGCGGCATCGCACACAGTTCACAAATTACCAAGAAGCAAGAGAATGCAATTACAGCGTCGGAGTGAGGCCTGGACATTCTGTCCGAGATACCCTAATGGAAGCCGACATGGGCTAATTGAATTCTCCTGCGTAATTCTCCATGATTACACTGGCCCCGGGCGCTCGCTTGATTGAATCTTAAGAGGATTTGGCCCAGCGCGTCAGCCCTCCAAGCAAAAAAACAACACAACCACTGCTCATCATTTCTGATACGTTAAGCGATTGCTCAGTGGGCAGCGCGCCAGCCGCAGAGCTTTGCAAGCGACTGATGGTAGACCGAGCTGCCCAGCCCATTCCAGGCCTCCTCTTGGCACTTCATGGCCTCCAGTTTTATCCTAGGGTTGTCTCTGACCAGCAGTCACCCCCTAAAAGTGCGGAGTGGGGTCCTAGGTTTGAGCCTTAAACTTGGACCAAGATGGTACCACAGGAAATGTTGTCAAAGGTAACAGCATAACTTAGAGTGCAGTTTAGCACTATTTTGAACGTTCAACCTTGGGAGCCTAATGGCAAATAAAAAAAAAAAAAACAGTGCAACTCTTTTGGATGCCAAGTAGATGGGCTTTACATGCAAGCCCTCCACCCTTCTAGGTACTAGTGTGGTACCATCGATAGCACCCCTCTAGTTCTATCTGATCTTCTTTAATGATAGTGGGTGAATTTTCAAGAAAATTGGAAATACGACCTCTTGACCCATAAACGTGATTTCTTTGGCTGGATTTAGGAGCTAATTTAATGGGGCTTGTGGTTTACGTAACATAACCAAAACATAATCATACCATAACACACCATAAAACAAACATAACCTAACAAAACAAACAAAAATAACAAAAACCTAACAAACATAGCATAACGGTATTTCGAAAGCGCCTGTTCAACCAAATATTGGATCTCCTGGCGATGAAATAACAAATGTTTATTGTGACCCAACTCATTTGTACACATTTTTTCGACCTCTGAAGGATGAAAGGCTGAGGGACCCGTCGGGATTCAAACCTATGTCCATGAGGTCAAACACATATCCTTGGAGTGGATGCATAAGACCACTGAGACGACGACTATAAATGAAATTTTTTGCAAAGCAAGGGCTATCAAGTGTATTTTAAATAACGCTTGTCAATATCTGTTCTTATTTAAAGACCATTTTAAATATGGATTGGGGACAAGCTTCCACGAACTGATGAGGTAATGATGGACAAAGGGCACAACGTAAAGCACAGTTGGCTAGTAAAACTGCTTAAAGCATGAAACACAACTGCAATGGAGGTCTAGAGGTTCTCACTCAAGGATTTATGGGAACAGGGAAGAAACTGTGCACTTGGGGGCTGTAAACCAGGCCCAGCTTGTGAGGAATAAGAGACACTTTATTGGTGGGGGGTGATTGCAGGGAGGGGGGTCGAGTGAAAGAAAGAGCCCGCTCCCAAGGCTCCATGGGAAATATTAAGCGAAACTAGATAAAAACAATGTTTAGGCAGATGTAATAAAACATCATTGCCAGATTGCACCAGGTCCTAGTAAACTCCTGCTGCTCAGTTATTACCATGCCCGGATTCTCTCTCTCCTCACTCTGTCAGGCCTGGGTCAGTCCTCTGCTCCTTGCCTGCTATCCAAGGGTGCTCAAGGGCTCTGGGTGCTACTCAGGGTGCAAGATACAACTCGTTGGGTCTTACTCTCTGGGCACTGTCCCAATCAATCAATCTGGAATTCTAAAGCGCAGCAAATCACCCGTGAGGGTCTCAAGGCGCTGGAGCTGGTAGCAGCTTTGCGGTGCTCTGTTCACTCCAGCCGCCAGGTCTTGAGTCCTTTCCTGGATTCCCGGAGCGATACGGCGTTCCTGAGGTGCAAGGGAAGGTCATTCCAGGCTTTGGCCACCAGGTGAGAGAAGGAGAGTCCTCTGTTGTTGGATCGGCGGATCCAGGTTTGTTTGCGGGGAAGAGGGAGGCGGATCGTAAGTGTCTGGTTGGTTGGTGGACACACCCAAGGCTTTTGTAAGAGTTAATGAGGCTCTGGAGTTCAGACACAAATAATGGCATCAATGTGTATTGCTAAAGCGCTTGTTCACCCCTTGATGCATCTTGACACTGCATAACCAAGAATATGGTTCTCATTTTCTCAACCTCAGAAGGATGAACGGATGAGTGGACCTGCCGAGACTTGAACCTGTGACCAATGAGTCTAAAACAGATTCCTGTAAGGAATGCACCAGTCCAAACTCTGCAGTAATAGATCTCAATAAAAACATGACAGGCCTCATTTAGAGTTAGGCCCCCTGGCCGCTACTTGAACTTTAAAATACAGTAATAGTCAGTGTTCAGTGGGCCCCTCAGGCATCTGGGCCCTGGTGTCACTGCACCTGCTGCACCAATAGAAGCTACGCCCCTGCTAGACAGTGGAATGTAGGTGCTTGGTGGAGTGCTAGTGCATGAAGTAAGCTTTGGTTGTCTGTCCTTTTTCTTAGGTTCTCAGCAGCCATGGTGGAGGGATGGCTCTGTGCAAGTTATCTGAGAACCTGCTACATATTTCACAAATGACCAAATATTTAAAGACTGTAAGGAAATGCCTCCTTGGCATGGTTACCCCCTGACGGTTTGCCTTTTGCTGATGCCAAGGTATGATTGAAAGTGTGCTGGGACCCTGCTAACCAGGCCCCAGCACCAGTGTTCTTTCCCTAAACTGTACCTTTGCTTCCAAAATTGGCACAGCCCTGGCACCCAGATAAGTCCCCTGTAAAAGGAACCCCTGGTACCAAGGGCCCTGATGCCAGGGAAGGTCTCTAAGGGCTGCAGCATGTCTTATACCACCCTGGGGACCCCTCACTCAGCACATACACACTGCCTCACAGCTTGTGTGTGCTGGTGGGGAGAAAATTACTAAGTCGATATGGCACTCCCCTCAATCAATCAATCAATCAGTCGCATTTATAAAGCGCGCTACTCACCCGTAAGGGTCTCAAGGCGCTGTGGGGGGGGGGGGGGTTCAATGCTCGAAGAGCCAGGTCTTGAGCTGCCGTCTGAAGTGAAGGTGGTCTTGTATGGCGCGAAGGTGGCTGGGAAGGGAGTTCCAGGTCTTCGCTGCTAGGTAAGAGAAGGACCTGCCTCCGGCAGTGGCTTTGCGAATGCGTGGTACGGCTGCCAGGGCTTGTCCGGTCGAGCGTAGGGTGCGAGGAGGAGTGTAGAAGGAGATGCGGTGGTTGATGAGTTCTGGTCCGCGGTTGTGCAGGGCTTTGTGTGCGTGGGTGAGGAGTCTGAAGGTTATCCTCTTGTTGACTGGGAGCCAGTGGAGTTTCCTCAGGTGTCCGGAGATGTGGTTGTGGCGGGGTATGTTCAGGATAAGTCGTGCAGCAGCGTTCTGGATTCGTTGTAGTTTCCTCTGTAGCTTGATGGTGATGCCGGCGTACAGAGCGTTCCCATAGTCCAAGCGACTGGTGACGAGGGCGTGGGTGACGGTCTTCCTGGTGTCGGTGGGGATCCAGCGGAAGATCTTGCGGAGCATGCGGAGGGTGTTGAAGCATGCTGAGGTCACCGAGTTGACCTGTCTGGTCATGGAGAGGGAAGAGTCCAGGATGAAACCGAGGTTGCGTGCGTGGTCGGTGGGTTGGGGAGTGCTGCCTAGGGCAGGAGTCGTCCCAGGCGGTAGGTGTAGGGCCGAGGATGAGGACCTCCGTTTTCTCTGTATTCAGTTTAAGCCGGCTGTCTGTCATCCAGTTCGCTACTTCCTTCATGCCTTCGTGTAGTCTGGTTCTTGCTGAGGTGGGGTCGTTGGTGAGGGATAGGATGAGCTGGGTGTCGTCTGCGTAGGATATGAGGTTGAGTCCGTGTTTGCGTGCGATGTTCGCCAGGGGGGTCATGTAGATGTTGAAGAGGGTGGGGCTGAGGGAGGATCCCTGGGGGACGCCGCAGATGATCTCCGTAGCCGTGGATCTGAAGGGGGGGAGGCGGACTCTCTGAGTTCTTCCGGAGAGGAAGGAGGTGATCCATTCCAGGGCCTTGCCTCTGATGCCGGCGTTGCTTAGGCGACGTATCAGGGTGCGGTGGCAGACCGTGTCGAATGCTGCAGAGAGGTCCAGGAGTATGAGGGCCACGGTTTCTCCTTTGTCGGTCAGGGATCTGATGTCGTCCGTGGCTGCGATGAGGGCGGTCTCGGTGCTGTGGTTAGCTCTGAAGCCGAACTGTGAGGGGTCGAGTGAGTCGTTGGTTTCCAGGGCGGTGGTGAGTTGAGCGTTGCCGATTTTCTCGATCACTTTGGCGGGGAACGGTAGGAGCGAGATGGGCCGGAAGTTTTTGAGTTCGGTGGGGTCTGCTGTTGGTTTCTTTAGGAGGGCGTTCAGTTCAGCGTGCTTCCAGTTCTCCGGGAAGGTGGCGGTGGAAAAAGATGTGTTGATGACGTCTCGGAGGTGGGGTGCGATGATGTTGTCGGCTTTGTTGAAGATGTGGTGCGGACAGGGGTCGGATGGTGATCCTGAGTGGATGGAGTTCATGACGCGGGTGGTTTCCTCAGTGGAGGTTGAGTTCCAGGTGTGGATGGTGGTGTTGTCGGTGGCGGGTTCCGGTGGAGGGTTCGAGTTGGTTGTGGTGAAGCTGTTGTAGATGTCGGTGATCTTGTGGTGGAAGAAAGCTGCGAGGGAGTCGCAGAGGTCCTGTGAGGGAGGGATGGAGTTGTTTTCGGCGTCGGGGTTGGAGAGCTCTTTGACGATGCCAAATAGTTCCTTGCTGTTGTGGGCGTTGCTGTCTAGTCTGTTCTGGAAGGCTGATTTTCGTGCTGCGCGGAGGAGTTGGTGGTGTTTGCGGGTGGCGTTTTTTAGAGCAGACATGTTTTCGTCGGTCTGGTTGAGGCGCCAAGTCTTCTCGAGGGTGCGGCATTCTTTTTTGGAGTCCTTGAGGTCGGGGGTAAACCAGGAATTTTTCTTGTGGCTGTTTCTGTTTGCTTGGGTCTTCCGGGGGGCCAGGAGGTTGGCGCAGTCTGAGATCCAGCTCGTGAGGTTGTTGGCGGCTTCGTTGGGGTCTGTAGTGCTGGTGGGTGGTTTCTGAGAGAGGGTCGATATGAGTTGTTCCGAGGAGATTCGGTTCCACTGTCTTCTTGGTGGTTGTTGGGCGTGGTGGTGTACGTTGGTTTTCTTGAAGCTGAAGTGGACACAGCTGTGGTCTGTCCAGGAGAGTACAGTGGTGTGGCTGAAAGAGATGTGTTTGCTGGAGGAGAAGATGGGGTCCAGCGTGTGTCCGGCGTAGTGGGTGGGGGTGTTGACTAGTTGTTTCAGTCCCAGGTTGGCGAGGTTGTCCAATAAGGCGGTGGTGTTGTTGTCGGTGCGATTCTCCAGGTGGAAGTTGAGGTCCCCTAGGAGGATGTAGTTGGTGGACGGGAGTGCGTGTGGGCTGATGAAGTCTGCGATGTCTTCGCTGAACTTTGTGCGTGGTCCTGGTGGTCTGTATATCAGGGTGCCTCTGAGGGTGGTCTTGGGGTCGCTGTTGATTGAGAAGTGGAGGTGCTCGGCGTCGGGCAGTGAGTTGTCGGTGTAGGTTGAGATGCGGATGGAGCTCTTGTGGGCGATGGCGATGCCTCCTCCGGTGCGGTTGGTGCGGTCTTTCCTGATGATTTTGTAGCCGTCGGGGATGGCTATGGCGATGTCGGGTGCCGAGGAGGGGTTCATCCAGGTCTCGGTGAGGAAGGCGATGTCCGGGTTTGTAGAGTCGATGAGGTTCCACAGTTCGATGGCGTGCCTGTGGACGGATCTGGTGTTGACCAGGATGCAGTTGAGGTTGTTTCTGGGCGAGTCGTTCCTGTTGGGTGTGGTGTGAGTTCGTAGGCAGGTGAAATGGCAGTTGCGGCAGGTGAAGGGTCCGTGGGTCCGCTTCGGGGTGGCGCGGCAGCAGGCCGGCGTGCGGCCGGGGTTGAGAGCAGTGAGGAAGGCGGAGTTGTGGGTCAGACGGGGGAGGTGGGGGTCGCGGGGGCCAGGGGTTGTGGCGCTAGGCGCGGTCCAGGCGCGGACGGGCGCAGACGGGCTTGCGGCCTCGCAGCGGCCGCCATTTAAGGGTAGCCGGGGAGGAGGGGTCAGCTGGGAGGCGGGCGGGCGGGGGAATCTGGAGGCGGGAAAAAGAAAAAGCAGCGAAAAAGGCGGCAAAAAGAACGGCGGCAAAAAAACGGCGAGAGGCCAGGTAAAACTCTAAAGGGAGGGGCTGAAAATGAGGGAGAACGGCAGGAGGGGGCACACGGCACTCAGGGGGACACGCACGGGATACACGGGAAGAAAGGAGGATTCCGGTCAGTCAGTCAGCACAAGCACTCGGGGTACACGGGTAAAGAGGGGGGACACTCGCACACACTCACAGGATGAGAACGGTGAGGAGGGCAGTCAGGGACTGGTGGCGCTGCGTGAGCAGGGGAGCGACCTACCCGAGGGTCAGTGGTCGCTACCTCTGCCTCGCAGCGGCCGCCATTTAAGGGTAGCCGGGGAGGAGGGGTCAGCTGGGAGGCGGGCGGGCGAATCTGGAGGCGGGAAAAAGAAAAAGCAGCGAAAAAGGCGGCAAAAAGAACGGCGGCAAAAAAACGGCGAGAGGCCAGGTAAAACTCTAAAGGGAGGGGCTGAAAATGAGGGAGAACGGCAGGAGGGGGCACACGGCACTCAGGGGGACACGAACGGGATACACGGGAAGAAAGGAGGATTCCGGTCAGTCAGTCAGCACAAGCACTCGGGGTACACGGGTAAAGAGGGGGGACACTCGCACACACTCACAGGATGAGAACGGTGAGGAGGGCAGTCAGGGACTGGTGGCGCTGCGTGAGCAGGGGAGCGACCTACCCGAGGGTCAGTGGTCGCTACCTCTGCCTCGCAGCGGCCGCCATTTAAGGGTAGCCGGGGAGGAGGGGTCAGCTGGGAGGCGGGAGGCGGGGGAATCTGGAGGCGGGAAAAAGAAAAAGCAGCGAAAAAGGCGGCAAAAAGAACGGCGGCAAAAAAACGGCGAGAGGCCAGGTAAAACTCTAAAGGGAGGGGCTGAAAATGAGGGAGAACGGCAGGAGGGGGCACACGGCACTCAGGGGGACACGCACGGGATACACGGGAAGAAAGGAGGATTCCGGTCAGTCAGTCAGCACAAGCACTCGGGGTACACGGGTAAAGAGGGGGGACACTCGCACACACTCACAGGATGAGAACGGTGAGGAGGGCAGTCAGGGACTGGTGGCGCTGCGTGAGCAGGGGAGCGACCTACCCGAGGGTCAGTGGTCGCTACCTCTGCCTCGCAGCGGCCGCCATTTAAGGGTAGCCGGGGAGGAGGGGTCAGCTGGGAGGCGGGCGGGGGAATCTGGAGGCGGGAAAAAGAAAAAGCAGCGAAAAAGGCGGCAAAAAGAACGGCGGCAAAAAAACGGCGAGAGGCCAGGTAAAACTCTAAAGGGAGGGGCTGAAAATGAGGGAGAATGGCAGGAGGGGGCACACGGCACTCAGGGGGACACGCACGGGATACACGGGAAGAAAGGAGGATTCCGGTCAGTCAGTCAGCACAAGCACTCGGGGTACACGGGTAAAGAGGGGGGACACTCGCACACACTCACAGGATGAGAACGGTGAGGAGGGCAGTCAGGGACTGGTGGCGCTGCGTGAGCAGGGGAGCGACCTACCCGAGGGTCAGTGTGCCATGCCAACCTCACACTGCCTATGGCATAGGTAAGTCACCCCTCTAGCAGGCCTTACAACCCTAAGGCAGGGTGTACTATACCACAGGTGAGGACATATGTGCATGAGCACTATGCCCCTACAGTGTCTAAGCAAAACCTTAGACATTGTAAGTGCAGGGTAGCCATAAGAGTATATGGTCTGGGAGTTTGTCAAACACGAACTCCACAGTTCCATAATGGCTACACTGAAATCTGGGAAGTTTGGTATCAAACTTCTCAGCACAATAAATGCACACTGATGCCAGTGTGGGATTTATTATAAAATACACCCAGAGAGCATCTTAGAGATGCCCCCTGAATACCAATCTGACTTCTAGTGTTAGGTTGACCAGTTTCTGCCAGCCTGCCACAACCAGACGAGTTGCTGGCCACATGGGGAGAGTGCCTTTGTCACTCTGTGGCCAGGAACAAAGCCTGCACTGGGTGGAGGTGCTTCTCACCTCCCCCTGCAGGAACTGTAACACCTGGTGGTGAGCCTCAAAGGCTCACCCCTTATGTTACAGCCCCACAGGACATCCGAGCTAGTGGAGATGCCCACCCCTCTGGCCACTGCCCCCACTTTTGGCGGCAAGGCTGGAGGAGATAATGAGGAAAACAAGGAGAAGTCACCCACCAGTCAGGACAGCCCCTAAGGTGCACTGAGCTGAGGTGACCCCTGCCTTTAGAAATCCTCCATCTTAAGTTTGGAGGATTCCCCCAATAGGATTAGGGATGTGCCCCCCCCCCCACTCAGGGAGGAGGCACAAAAAGGGTGTAGCCACCCTCCAGGAGAGTAGCCATTGGCTACTGCCCTCCTGACCTAAACACACTCCTAAATCTAGTATTTAGGGGCACCCCAGAACCCAGGAAATCATATTCCTGCAACCTGAAACAAGAAGGACTGCTGACCTGAAAGCCCTGCAGAGACGACGGAAGACGACAACTGCTTTGGCCCCAGCCCTACCGGCCTGTCTCCTAACTTGAAAAACTGCAACAGCGACGCATACAACAGGGACCAGCGACCTCTGAAGCCTCAGAGGACTGCCCTGAACCTAAGGACCAAGAAACACCCGTGAGCAGGGGCTCTGCTCATCAAACACAACAATATTGCAACTTTTCTGCAACTTTCAAAGACCTCACTCTTCCCGCAGGAAGCGTGAGACTTCACCCTCTGCACCCGACACCCCCGGCTCAAGATCCAGAGAACCAACACCACAGGGAGGACTTCCCGGCGACTGCGACCCCGTGAGTAGCCTGAGACGACCCCCCTGGACCCTCACAGCAATGCATGCAGAGAGAATCCAGAGGCTCCCCCTGACCGTGACTGCCTGTAACAAGGGACCCGACGCCTGGACCAAGCACTGCACCCGCAGCCCCCAGGACCAGAAGGAACCGAACCTCAGTGCAGGAGTGAACCCCAGGCGACCCTCTGCCTAGCCCAGTCAGTGGCTGGCCCGAGAAACCCCCCATGCTCCTCCATTGAATTCAATACAAAACACAATGCCTGCTTTGCACAGTGCACCCGGCCGCCCCTGTGCCGCTGAGGGTGTGTTTTGTGTGCCTACTTGTGTCTCCCTCAGTGCTCCACAAAGCCCCCCTGGTCTGCCCCCTGAGGACGCGGGTACTTACCTGCTGGCAGACTGGAACCCAGGCACCCCTGTTCTTCATAGAGGCGTATGTGTTTTGGGCCCTCTTTTGACCTCTGCACCTGACTGGCCCTGAGCTGCTGGTGTGGTAACTTTGGGGTTGCCTTGAACCCCCAACAGTGGGCTGCCTATGCCCAGGAACTGAGACTTGTAAGTGTCTTACTTACCTCATAATCTAACCAATACTTACCTCCCCCAGGAACTGTTGATTTTTGCACTGTCTACTTTTAAAATAGCTTACAGCCATTTTAACAAAAACTGTATATGTTATTGCTCTAATTCAACATCCCTGACTTACCTGTGTGGAGTACCTTGTATTTTATGTATTTACTTCAAATCTTGAACTTGTGGTTCTAAAAATAAAGAAAATATATTTTTCTATTTTAAAACTATTGGCCTGGAGTTTAGTCTTTGAGTGTGTGTTCTTCATTTATTGCCTGTGTGTGTACAACAAATGCTTAACACTACCCTCTGATAAGCCTACTGCTCGACCACACTACCACAAAATAGAGCATTAGGATTATCTAATTTTGCCACTATCTTACCTCTAAGGGGAACCCTTGGACTCTGTGCACACTATCTCTAACTTTGAAATAGTATATACAGAGCCAACTTCCTACAAAGACCCAAAACCTCACGACCAAAGCAGTAACTTGGATTCACGCCAGAAGACAAATGATGGTTTTAGGGGGGGCAGCCAAGGTTCCAGAATCCATTGGGAGGGGTCCTGGGGCCTCCCAGGGTCTGGAACAGGGGCAGGCACTAAATACAGTTCAATAGGAGGCCAGTTACAGCTCCAACTGCGCTGTAATAGCATGAGGGTGTAACGTCTTCACCAGCCTGGGTACCCGCCAATAACTACGCCACACACAGAGCTATGTATTACACGTCTTTATACTTCTGCGTGTGACTGCGGACTCAACATTCTAAACCTGCATTGACTTCAACACGCTCTAACACTTACATCACAGCTCTACGGAATCCACCAGGAGCCAGGAGCCAAAAGGGTTCCTTCATCCATACTCGCACAACACTACAGAGGGGACTACACCTACAGACAACAAGCTGGCATAAACAGCAAGCCTCCGCGGTGGGCAACCCTCAGGGCCTGGAAACCAGGGATGGGAATTTGCAGGTCAAGGGAAGTGGGGCAGCAACTGGACCCACTGCTTCCCACTTGGGTGATCAGCCTCAACCAAGGGAATCACACGCCACCATGATCACGGATGGCTAGAAATGGGCTCTCAAAGTTAGAGGTGAAGGGGCAATGCTGGCTCAACACTGGCTTAGTCCTTGAATACCTCTTGCAGACCCTCAACCCTCTGGATAGTCAGATGTTCTCGGGCACAACCAGAGCCCACCCGGCTCGGGAGGGGGTCAGTCTTCAGATGACCTTCAGGCAGGTCTTCAGCCAGCTTGAACTCGACGCCACTGTGCGCCCCATTCCACTCAGTCCAGCAGCCTTTCTTCCAGGGCAGAGCACAACTCAAAGGAGACTCCAGTGATGGAACACCCAGGAACAAAGGGTGTGCACATCGGATGCATTCTCTGGGCTGCTCTGCTGAGCTCCTTCAGAGTTCATCAAGAATACAATGAACTGATTCCGGATGGTCACTACACAGAGTTTTGACCGCCAATAGGGCAAGACAGGTGCAGTGTCCTGCCTTCTGCATGAACTGGGAGTCACTTCCTGTGTGCAGTGGAGATCCTCCCCTTCTCGCAGGAAGAGGCGTGTAGGCCGCGGAAAGGTTGGGCGGGACACGAGCTCATGGGCGCTGGGGGAAACGCATGCTTCCCGAATAGCTTTGATGTGGAATGCGTTTAAACTGTCCTCATCATGCTGGTCTGAACTTTCTTGTCCTGTCAGCCCATGCCAAAGCTGCACCAAGATCAAGGTATTTGTTCAAATATCTCCCTTTGGTGTCGCTCACATTACTTGGGGTCGCCATCACTACAGCGGCGACACGGCGGCTTTCATCCCGCCTGTGCACGCACACCTGTATTGCACCTCCTCGCTACAAAACTACTGCTTGCGGTGCCAACACTGGGGAATAATGTGGTCCTCAGAAGAAGAGGCCGATGTGATGGTGGAAGTGGGCAGGTCCAGTGCTGCGGGTGACCGTTCTCCTGCTTCACCCACAGTTACGCCAGCGGACTCGTCACTGACCACTCCCTGGTGGTCTTTGCGCATGAAGGTTCATTGTGCTGGCTCCACACCAGGGACATCTGAAGAGGGTGAGAGAGATTCAAACACGAGATCGAAAGAAAGCTTGAAGACATACTTACTGCTATAGACAAATATGGACCCTTAGAGATATTTGTTTCAATCAGCTTCCTAGAAATCTGGTGAAATGTTTGATTATTTTGTCACAAGCCTTAAAGGAACATGTTCAGCATTGTGATTTTGAAAGCTACAGCTCTGAAGATGTTCTTCTTTCCCAGATTATTGCTGAATAGAGTATATGGCCTCCAAGCAAAAATCTCAGAAATTAGAGGACATTAAAACTTTGGCTCATACCTTATACTTTGCAGACTATCAAACTGAAAATATGAATCACCACAAAATTTGCCAACTCGTAGATGACTCCATCAATACTAAAGCCTTGTGCCTGGCAGAAAAAGGCACCAAACGTGCCTGCTATTGGTGTGGCTGTCGCCAGCCGACTCTGGCACCTGCCTGGTGCAGAGCATCTACTATGGTTGTAGCAAGGACAGCCATTTCCAGAGGGAGCAGGGCCCAGCCCGATTCAAAGAATGCGCAGAAGTCCTTGTTATCCACAATATTAAAAAAATGTATATCAGGACGAGGACATCAAGCGCTTGACGTGCACACAACGACGCACCAGGGAAGTAACTACTCATGTAAATTTGTCATCTCCATTGTCGTCCAAGGATGAGGAATTGTTGACAACACTTAAGGGCTTCTAAACCCATGTATCTGAACTTAAATGTTGATATGCAAAGAACTCAAGTCCCTTTTCTAGTGGACTCTGGAGCATCTATGTCATGACGGACACAGGGTTTAGCACGCTACCACACAAGCGTGAGCTGATACGTACTAATGTCTGCATATTTAAATATGGCTCCAGAAAGCCTCCCAAATACCTAGGGCTCTTCAACTTCAATCACTCATCATACTCAACTCACAGCGGTAGCTTCGTTTTTGAAGCAGCTGTTGGCTACTTTTTAGGCTTCATCCATATTGCAAAATGGGCCTTCTGCAGGCCCTTGGTTGATTTCTTGCAAAAGTCATTAAAGAAAATGAGAACATTAATGTTGCAGCGATGCTTCAGATCTCTTTAAAGGCACTTGCAAACTAAAAAAAACTATAAATTTTCCTGCATATAAATTGACTGAAAGAACCAGTTGCACAACATTTCAGTGGCATACTCCTTAGTATAAAAAAAAATAATAATAACCGGAAGAGGAAATTAGAGATCTGCTGAAGCAAGGTTTCATCGAAGAAGTGAATGGCTCACAATCTGGGTATTGCCCACAGTGGCTGTCACAAAACGTCAAGCTGGGAGTTAAATTAGCATCTGTGTAGACATGCATCATCCATCAGCTTGAGAGGCACATGGCGCCTCAGATTCAGAACGTAATACACTAACTAAAAGGCATAAAATTATTCTCATCTTACCAAATTTTAACTTGAATAAGGGTTACCATTAACTTAAACTGGAAGCTCCTGCTATCTCACCACATTTGTCATTCGTTGTGGCCTGTTCGGGAACAAACGTCTCCATTTTGGCATTTCTGCAGCGACCGAAGTCTTTAAAGAGAAAATTCAGCACGACATACAGAGCATTCTGAACCGTCTAACTCGCAGTGATGACCTTCATGTCTATGGAGAATCTGGGAAAGAACAAGACTATGCACTCATCCAAGTCTCTCGGGCATTCATAGAAGCAAATCTAACACTTTAAGAGGATTACATCCCATTTCAGACAGACGTCTCCGTTTCTATGGTCACAGCTTCCCTTGTGGTGGCATGCGCACTGATCCAGATAAAATCCTGCCTGGAACGTCTACTCCTGTTCCTACCAACATACCTGCACTACACTCTTTTCAGGACTCGGCTAACTATTGTGCTTGCTTCACCCCCAGCTTTGCCACAGTCAGTGCCCCTGTAGGGCCCTAACAATGAGGGGGGAGGACACATTTTAGGTTGTGCACAAACAGCATTTGATAGGTTCATGCCGGTATCACCTCTGTTGAGAATCTTGCTTATATCCTTCTGAACGCAGAGATTGTTGTGAACATAGTCCAGTTGGTGTAAGTGCCACCCTAACTGAGCCCAAGGCCCCACATCACATCATCGCCTACTCCAGCCGCAGCCTCTTGAATCCAGAAGAAGGATATTCGCAGGTAGAGAAGGAGAGATTGCCTTGTATTGACACATGGGCATTTTCCTCTCTATGCCTATCTAACAATTTGCTGTCCTTACAGACCATGAAGCATCATCTTAACAAACTTAAGTCTCCCGTCGCTGAAATTATGTCACACTATTTACAATTACAGAGACTCGCCACATATCACCACCGGTTTTTCACCTGCTAAATTAATTTTAAGGTGAAAGCTCAGAACGAAAACCCCGCAGGTGCTGAGTAAACATGATCTACGCGTAAAGCGAGAAGTGTGAACTTAAGATGCCAAGAATAACGACAAAATTAGGTCATATGTAAAGAAGCAGAGGAGGGCTTGCACCTCAAACTACGGGCGAAGGGATCTGGTGCTAGGAAGCAGAGGAACTTGTAAGGATGCTCCCGACCAGTGCTTCAATTGAGCCAGTGGTTGATGGTGGGGACCACCGGCACTCATTTTTGGGTTCCTACACTTCTTTTTCCTCAACAAACTTTAATCCAGAAAAAAGGGGATAGAAAAAGGGAGAAAGGGAAAAGGCAGGAATGAAAACCAACCCACTGGGGTGTGATGAAGTGACAGGGAATGCCTGGTGGTTGATTAATGATGCATGAGGTGAAATCAAGACTATGCAGCCTTGGTGATTGGCTCCCCGGTCTCTGATAGCACCGGCTGCAGAGTTCTGAACAAAACATTGGGCCCAACCACAGATTGTGCTACAGCTTAAGCAATGATCCCAAATATGACCATCAACCCCATGTGGTCAGTGACATGAATCGTTCGATGGTCACTGCCAGGCGAGGTGACCATGTCATGACCCGGAACTCTTCACATTTCAGGACTCTGCAGCGACCTAGAATGCTGATGCGCTGGACATCCAGAACAATAGGACCAGTCTCGGAGGATGACTGACTGAGTTACGACTGACTCTCCCATAGCTCCTTCTTTGTGTCCTCTCTACTTTCCTCCTCCTCTGTTTTATCTTCCTTTCCAGTTTCTTCTTCCCCTCCATGGCCTCGATGCGTCATCAAGCCTTCAGAAAGACTTACCAGTACCATGGACTAAAGTAAGTTTGTGTTTCTGCTGCAGGGGTGTAGAGCCCTGATTTCCGCTTGGACTGGGTGTAGATTTTTGGGTGCATGGGTGAGTCTCCCCTGTGATCAGGAGGAAACACCCAGGCGTAGGAAAGGCAGGGTGAGACTCTGATGCAGCATGCATGCCTACAACCGGGTGATTCTGACACTGGTCCGGACTCTTGTCTTGTTAGCCCAAGGTGCACCATGAGTGACCCACAAAGGTATTTGTTCAAAGATCTACTTTGGTGTCTCTTTGGGGTTGTGCAGTATCCTGTGTGTCTCCGTTCTCTGCACATCTGGGCTGGTGTCTGGAAAGCGGAGAGGGAATGATCCCATACAATGCTGGTGTGTGGTCTGTGGTGAAAGCTGGGAAATCGGGTCAGTTGGAAGGAGGATGGAGCCCGGACAGGACCTACTTTCCGTTGCTATAACTTAAGGGCCTAACAAAGATCTTGGGGCCAGATGGACCATTTGCAACCGCTAAAAACCTTGGTACAATTCGCAGATTTTGGGATATACAAAGCCTATTTTGGGATTCGGTAACCTACTACCGAATTGCGAAATGGGTTGGCAATTCGGTATTAGGAGGGGGCAATGTTAACAGCGTCCCTTCCTAACAGCAACTCTCAGGGGATATAAGAATGTTTTGCGACCGAAATGAGGTTGCAAAACATTGGCAGTTTACCACCAACTTCAAGTTGGTTGGTGGGACCCCCTCCCTCTTGGTGAATGTGGGGGCAAACACTGACTACTCTTAAAAAATGAAATATTTTCATATTTTTTTTTTTTGAGGAAAAAAAAAAAGTGTTGCTTTATTTAAAAGCAAACACAGGCACGGTGATCTGCTGTCCCCAGCAGGGCGCCATTCCTGTGTTTTTAGCGCTTTCCATTGGGTCGCCAACTGCGACCTACCTCATGAATATTAATGAGGCAGGTATATTGTCAGCCACTGGGCATCGCAAAGAGAGCAAAATACCCTGTTGTGCATCGCAGTTTGAGATTCCCTATTTGCTATTGGGAAATTGCAAACCCAGAGCTACTTACATCTGGTTCTTCCTTCCTGCCCAAGTGGTCCAGACTCTTGTATGAAGAATCTGCCTTTGAACTCCAACATTTTGACAATAAGTTGTGATGGACTTGTGTGAAAATGCAGCAAGATCCTGGTGGCATTTTGGAGACATTCCTGGCATAGGAGGAGGAGGAGGCCTGTTGTGAGAAAGAGGAGACCCTGTGACCATGGAGGACCCTTGAATCCAGCAGGAGGTGGTGTCAGCTCAGGTCTGACCAGGACAAGGAGCCTGCTGAGGGGAGGGATACACTGAGGTGATGGCTCCTGTCTTTACCCCAACTTATGGACCATGCTATAAAGATGCTGGTATAAGAACAGCGCTGTGGAGATGGCGCTGCGAGGACAGGGCTGTGGAAAGGGCGCTGCGAGGACAGGGCTGTGGAGAGGGCGCTGCGAGGACAGGGCTGTGGAGAGGGCGCTGCGAGGACAGGGCTGGGGAGAGGGCGCTGCAAGGACAGGGCTGGGGAGAGGGCGCTGCAAGGACAGGGCTGGGGAGAGGGCGCTGCAAGGACAGGGCTGGGGAGAGGGCGCTGCAAGGACAGGGCTGGGGAGAGGGCGCTGCAAGGACAGGGCTGGGGAGAGGGCGCTGCACGGACAGGGCTGGGGAGAGGGCGCTGCAAGGACAGGGCTGGGGAGAGGGCGCTGCAAGGACAGGGCTGGGGAGAGGGCGCTGCAAGGACAGGGCTGGGGAGAGGGCGCTGCAAGGACAGGGCTGGGGAGAGGGCGCTGCAAGGACAGGGCTGGGGAGAGGGCGCTGCAAGGACAGGGCTGGGGAGAGGGCGCTGCAAGGACAGGGCTGGGGAGAGGGCGCTGCAAGGACAGGGCTGGGGAGAGGGCGCTGCAAGGACAGGGCTGGGGAGAGGGCGCTGTACGGACAGGGCTGGGGAGAGGGCGCTGCGAGGACAGGGCTGTGGAGAGGGCGCTGCGAGGACAGGGCTGTGGAGAGGGCGCTGTACGGACAGGGCTGTGGAGAGGGCGCTGCAAGGACAGGGCTGTGGAGAGGGCGCTGCAAGGACAGGGCTGTGGAGAGGGCGCTGCAAGGACAGGGCTGTGGAGAGGGCGCTGCAAGGACAGGGCTGTGGAGAGGGCGCTGCAAGGACAGGGCTGGGGAGAGGGCGCTGCAAGGACAGGGCTGGGGAGAGGGCGCTGCAAGGACAGGGCTGGGGAGAGGGCGCTGCAAAGACAGGGCTGGGGAGAGGGCGCTGCAAGGACAGGGCTGGGGAGAGGGCGCTGCAAGGACAGGGCTGGGGAGAGGGCGCTGCAAGGACAGGGCTGGGGAGAGGGCGCTGTACGGTCAGCGCTGTTGAGATGGAGCTGTACGGTCAGCGCTGTGGAGATGGAGCTGTACGGTCAGCGCTGTGGAGATGGAGCTGTACGGTCAGTGCTGTGGAGATGGAGCTGTACGGTCAGTGCTGTGGAGATGGAGCTGTAAGGACAGCGCTGTGGAGAGGGCGGTGTAAGGACAGGGCTGTGGAGATGGAGCTGTAAGGACAGCGCTGTGGAGAGGACGCTGTAAGGACAGGGCTTTGGAGAGGGCGCTGTAAGGACAGGGCTGTGGAGAGGGCGCTGTAAGGACAGCGCTGTGGAGAGGGTGGTGTAAGGAGGGCGCTGTAAGGACAGCGCTGTGGAGAGGGCGCTGTAAGGACAGGGCTGTGGAGAGGGCGCTGCAAGGACTGCGCTGTGGAGAGGGCGCTGCAAGGACTGCGCTGTGGAGAGGGCGCTGCAAGGACTGCGCTGTGGAGAGGGCGCTGCAAGGACTGCGCTGTGGAGAGGGCGCTGCAAGGACTGCGCTGTGGAGATGGGCAGGATGTGACAGAGTGTCCATGGGAGAGCTGTGCAGTACAGGATCAGAGTGTCCATGGGAGTGCTGTGCAGTACAGGATGGGACAGAGTGTCCATGGGGGAGCTGTGCGGTACAGGATGGGACAGAGTGACCAGGGCAGAGACGGGCAGGATGGGACAGAGTGTCCATGGGAGAGCTGTGCAGTACAGGATGGGACAGAGTGTCCATGGGAGAGCTGTGCGGTACAGGATGGGACAGAGTGACCAGGGCAGAGATGGGACAGAGTGTCCATGTGAGAGCTGTGCAGTACAGGATGGGACAGAGTGTCCATGGGGGAGCTGTGCAGGACAGGATGGGACAGAGTGACCAGGGCAGAGATGGGCAGGATGGGACAGAGTGTCCATGGGAGAGCTGTGCAGTACAGAATGGGACAGAGTGACCAGGGCAGAGACGGGCAGGATGCGACAGAGTGACCATGGGAGAGCTGTGCAATACAAGATGGGACAGAGTGACCAGGGCAGAGATGGGACAGAGTGTCCATGTGAGAGCTGTGCAGTACAGGATGGGACAGAGTGTCCATGGGGGAGCTGTGCAGGACAGGATGGGACAGAGTGACCAGGGCAGAGACGGGCAGGATGTGACAGTGTCCATGACCGCGCTGTGCAGTACAGGATGGGACTGAGTGACCAGGGCAGAGACGGGCAGGATGCGACAGAGTGACCATGGGAGAGCTGTGCAATACAAGATGGGACAGAGTGACCAGGACAGCGCTGTATAGCACAGTTTGGGACACAGTGACCATAGAAGCGCTGTACAGTAGTGAACAGAACAGAGTGACCAAGGTAGTGCTGTACAGTACAGGGCAGGACAGACTGACAAACCGCAGCACTGGGCAGGGCAGAGTGACCAGCCGCAGTGCTGTACAGTACCGAATGTGGCACGGAGACCAGGGCAGACATGCACAGTAAAGGTCAGAGTGACCAGCCGCAGCACTGCACCATACATGACGGGACAGAGTGAACAGGGTAGTGCTGTACAGGGCAGAGAGACTAGGCCAGCGCTGAACAGTACAGGTCAGAATGACCCGGGCTGCGCTGTACAGTACGGGACAGAGTGACCCGGGCAGCGCTGTACAGTACTGAATGTCGCAGGGAGAGGAGGTCAGTGCTGTTCTTCAGGGAGTGGTGTACAATGAATAAAGCAGCACGGAGGGCAGGACACCCAGGGCTGCACCCTGAGGGGGAGGGAGGGTGCGGGGTCACTCACAGCGCTGTACAGGACAGAGTCACCCAGGCAGCGCTGTACAGTACTGAATGTGGCAGGGAGAGGAGGACAGTGCTGTCCAGCAGGGAGTGATGTACAATGAATAAAGCAGCACAGGGGGAGGCAGGACCCCCAGGGCTGCACCCTGAGGGGGAAGGAGGGTGCAGGGTCACGCACAGTGCTGCACAGTACAGAGTGACCCGGGCAGCGCTGTACAGTACTGAATGTAGCAGGGAGAGGAGGACAGTGCTGTCCAGCAGGGAGTGATGTACAATGAACAATGCAGCACAGGGGGAGGCAGGACCCCCAGGGCTGCACCCTGACGGGGAGGGAGGGTGCAGGGTCACGCGCAGCGCTGTACAGGACAGAGTGACCCGGACTGCGCTGTACAGGACAGAGTGACCCGGACTGCGCTGTACAGTACTGAATGTGGCAGGGAGAGGAGGACAGTGCTGTTCAGCAGGGAGTGATGTACAATGAATAATGCAGCACAGGGGTGGGCAGGACACCCT